>NW_007733003.1:68829-90004 GCF_000696425.1 Galeopterus variegatus | reverse complement strand
CCCCTACTATCTCATCTGTCAGTTAGCAAATAGCTGCTGTTGTTAGCCAGCTTGGTTGATATTAAAATCGTGTATTTAATTTTCAAAAACCTGGGGACATGAAGAGAGAGAAAGATGGTTAATGTAGGAGCAGGAGAAAAAAAGATAGAGTGGCTAGAGAGAATGTGAATAAATGTAAAACAAATGTAAACACGGCTTCGAGAAACATAGACCAAATTTTGACTGTGGCACTCAGAAAGGAAAACCTTAAAAGTTTATATATTTTTAAAAGATAACCCACACATTTTACATTTACCTGATTCTGTATTTGACCTTTGTTAAAACTAAAAATAGTGAAATTAATTTGAGTGGGAAAATATGCAAACTCTCTTGCAATTCAGAGGCTTTTGGTTTCTACTGAGATGCTTAGTAGCAGCATGGGTTTTGATCTCTGACCCATGGGTTGGGTAAATGAACAGCCCTTGGAACAGAGACTTGTGCTTTTCATTCCACAGGACATACTGGCTGCTGTATCTGCAACAGAGGCATATTAAATTCTTTTTCTTTACCTCGCTGTCTCGCACCCCTAGATACGTGATCCAACACTTTTGATCTTCACCTTCACTTGCCTGTGCATTTCATGTGCACATTATACATCATTTACACTGTTGTTTAGTCTCTCTCATCCCTCTTCACTACCTCTTTTTGCACTTCTGGTTTGAACCACACTATTATCACCTTGTAAAGGTCTTGTCTCTGTTTCTTCTGCAAATATAAGAATTCCCAGCAATAGATGGGTAGATAGGTAGGTAGATAGATGACTGCTCTATATGAATGTCGGTAGATGGCTTCATGTGGTCAGGAAGGTTTTATATCTCTTGTAAGTTACAGTCGTTAGCATTTACTAATTTATTTTTTGAGTGTCAACTTGTAAAATGACTGGAGGGATTCATATCTCAATTCATCTGTCACTGAGACAGCCAGAGTTGGGGTGAAGACCATGGACCCAGAAATCAGATGAGTTAGGTTCAAATCTCAAGATATTTGCTAGCTAAGTAATTCTGGGCAAGTTATTTCATTCTTTCCAAGCTGTAGTTTTTCCTCCTTAAATAAAATGGAGATGAAGACAATACTTTCCACATAGGAATGCTCCAAAAATTAATTGAAATAACATATTAAGTGCCTAATGCATGGAGGAATACTAAACAAATTGTTATCTATGATTACTGCCTGCTTCCTGGCACATAAATGAAAATTGAGAGCATGTTTCATTAAGGGAAACATTTCAAGTGAAGAAAAGAGTGAGAGATAAAAATGATTCATTTATATTTATCATGTGACTGTAATAAATAGCATCTTTTAGTTCAGTTAATTGAAAGAACAAATTATAGTACCTGCTAATCTTTCATCATTATTTTCCCTGCACTACTTAAGATAAAGGTTAGTTTAATCAGTATTACCACTGAGTCCTGTATAACACCTAAGAGGAAATGTTTTTACCACCCCTGAGGTCAAACTTTCAATTTTTAGAGACAATGAATAATTACCAGTAGAATCACAAATCATACATGGCTGACTTTTTGTGTAGCTCTTGTCCATTCCTACCCTGTATCCTGTGACTTATATTCACATTTTATATTTTTATTAGGCTATAAATTCTTTGCTCTGTGATGCTTAAGGCAACACATTCTTACAGAAGGCATTTAATCAATACTTATTAAATGAATGAACAAAAATAATTCTTCCTCACATAATCCACTTTCAATAGTTTCTGCTCTTAAAAATCTAGAGACAATTTAAATGTCCTTCTTTAAGAGTAATTATTGTCTTGGGCCTTTTCATTTCGTTGTTTTAGAGTTTTCCCAGAGTTAGTAATGCTTTCTGCTGGGACTTTGCCTTTCCGCAGGGATGAAGTGAGCTCAGTGTACAATTGTCATATGACTACTGCTGTACATTACAATCAGATGACCATTACTTTCAATAAAAAATGGTAACAAACTCAACTTGGTTTTCCATGTCTAGCATTTGCTTAAGCCCAAGAAAACATTGTTATTCTTACTGACTTATGCAATAGCTTTTAAGTTTTAAATTATCCTCTTTGCTACTGTATTTAAAATCTTAAAAATTGTATATGAGCTAATAGCTATATGTTCTTCTGCTGTGTATTTAAGGAACACATTTTGAATTTTTTCTAATATAATAGCCAACATGTGTAGTCCTTGATATGTGCCAAGTACCTAATCAACAATCCTGTGATAGAGGATTTTCATCCTGTAGAATTGTGAATCCTAACAGCTCATTTAAATTGGTATCGTTTTCAGAGCATAGATTAAAATCAGACTGAATTGGATTCAAATTTCACTTTATAATTTTTTTTTTTAAATACTAGGAATACTAGTTAAGTATTCACATTAGGTACTTTACTTAACCTCTTTAAGCCTTACCTTCTTATCTATAACATGGGTTCAATAATAATGCTTATTCTTAACAGTGTTTTAAAGATTAAAAGAGATATGTACACAAACTTCTCTCTGTAGTGGCTGGTACATAAAACACTTAATAGCTATTACTAATATTTTATAATGTTTATTATTCTAAATATATTTTTACTTATCACCCACAATCTTCATCCTTTGTTCAAAGTAGAGTTTATTGCCATGATCTGCAGTAAAGGTTAATATATTATTTTCCAAAGATTATTTGTCAGCAGTATTTAAAAAATATCTTTTCTGTCTAAGATCCACATGCAGCTAGACTTTTTGAGCAATCAGATGAAGAACTGGAAAAGGATCTTATCATCAAAGAGTAGGAAAAACAAGATGAATGACTCAGGAGAAGATTCAGACAAACTGCCTTGAGCACATAGCTGAGAGAGAAGAAGATACCCATTGACTGTGCTGTAGGAAAGAGGGAACTGTCAGGGATTTGAGTTCTGAAGAATGTGTAAAATTGGGGCACATAGAGACTTGGCATTTGGGGAGACATCCTAGGAAATTAAAACTGTGTTAGTAAAAGCATGGAGGTACAAAATTACATGGCACGTGAGGAGTTCAACTTGTTAGGAGCATAGCTTTTGTGAAAAGGGTTAAGCAAAAACTAGGGAGAGCCTTGGATGCCAAGCTCTGTTTAGTAAACCCTGGAAATGCCACTGAATGTTTTTAGGCAGAGAAGTGGCATGATCAGGGCTGAGCTTCAGAAGGATTAAGGTAATGCACAGGGAGATGGCCGGGAGGCCCTAGCTAGAAACCACGTGAGAGGTAGGGGGGGCCAGGAATGAAGATAAAAACAGAGATATTGGGATGACAAATACAAGACTTGGCAATGCATTGGTGAGTGCATTGGTGAGGCTGAAGGAAGCAAGAAGAGCTGAAGATGATTTTATGTGGCTGGGAGGAGAATGCCATTACCAAGGTGGGAAACACAGAAGCGGGTGTGTCAGGTAGATGAGGAATCCTCTTTTGGGATACACCTTGAGTTGAAGTCTTAGGAAAACATCTACAAAAGGGGCCAGGCATGGGATTGGACATTCACGTGTGAACATTAAGAGAAAGGAAAGGACTGGAAATATAAATAGGTAGTTTTCCAAATGGAGTTGATGGTGAATATACATAACAATTACAAATTATATAGCATATTACACTATAAGCTACACAACTTACATAGTGTTCTTTATTTTTGTTGCTGGCTGTTTTGAGATCTTCTAAAATGAGAAGAGTCTGCTCTCTTGCTAGACCAGGGCTTCACAATGTATGTTCCATTAGTTACCTGTTAGCAAGTACCAGTTAGTTACGTTATCTGTCCATGAAGAGATAAGTATAGGAAGTGAGAATGAGCCTTTTTGATATTTTATAGCAATTGACAGAGTAACTTTGTCTGTCGACTCTAATAATAAAACATTTGGATTTGTATTTTGTGTATCTTTTTTACCATTTTATTTTCCTATTAAATTGATTTTTATTATATATTTTAAAAAAATTGTCCACAAAAAATTGGAAAAATTAAGAAAATGTTCTGACACTGTAGATAGTTTAAGAAGCACCAAGGTAGACTTTACTAAGATACCTTTTGGCCACACTGAGCTAGAAATTTCAGGACACCAAGAGGAAAAAAACAAACAAAAAACAGCCAAATCATTATATTATCTTTTACTGTCCTTAGGATACAGAGACAAGCAATATTTAAACAGTATCCTGTGATTAAAGATGAGATTCTTTAAATTGCTTAAATGATCTAGAGTTGAGGATATGCTCAGTTCACAATGTATTTGAGAGCTATGGCCACAAGGATACAGCCTGTGGTTAAGAATCCACTGTTCCAAAGGAGAGGGTTTCTGATAATTATTATTGCTTTTATCAGAGCTGATATTATAAGTCAATGGCCGTGTCCCACCACAACTCTCTTAATTCATTTACAGCCTCAACGACCATTTCTCTAATGAAGCATAACTTACAAACACGAATGATTTCCAAATAAAGAGGAACTTTTGACAGGAAATTTACAAACCTGGCATGCTCTCTTCTGTTGCTGCCAATCTATAGTCTAACTTTGGGAAGAGTCGCTTACTTAAAACTAATAGGTGATCGTAATGTATTAATCCCTCTGAATCCTATAGGCAGGAATCAAGTCACAATGAGATCAGTGGTCTCCTGCCCCCCGAGTGGATTTCCCATATTTTAAATTTAATTTCCATTTGAAGCTCACATTCTGCCAAAGTGGCAGAAACTAAAGCTCAGTTATCTGTGGTTTCTCCTATTTTTATCCTAGGCTTGAGCCTCATTCTGGTGAATTTACACGGGGCCAGGACATTCAGTGGTGGGGAAGAAACCTGCTTGTTCTTTGATAGCCTCTGTCTTTGCTGAATCCACTGAAACATCCATAATCCAGGCCTCATGCACATGTCCACGCAGGCCGTTCATGTTAGGGGTCTCTCTCCCTTACTTCTGTGGCACTCAGGGAGCCCCAGGAGTCAGCCTGCTGCTCCCATACCAACATTTTCAGTCATAGGACTTCCAGGAGGATGCCACAGGCCTTTCTGCCTAGACAGTCTTTCCTTTCTCAGGGATCCTACCACCTTATTCAAGCTCCACGGAAGGATCAGGGCACAAGTCCCCTCTGATTCCTTACTCCACAAACCTCCAGAGGACATCCTCTAGGTAACCACCTGGTGCTGAATGCCTGATTCAGCCTATGGGAGTTTTTAAAAAAAGATGCTCCTTCTTTCAGGATGCCCATGTGCATATCAAATGAAAGCCTGGCTAGATTTCAGCCCCCAGTTTTTCGGGGCAACCAGACTTCTTGGCTGGGTGCCTTCTGTAGGGTACAGTGACCCGACGGACTATTTTCCTTTGTTCCACTCCTCATTCCTAACCTCCCTGAGATTCTTTCTCAGAGGCACACAAAAGTCTGAGCCCACAGAATCTCCCCATTGCAGGGAATCCATTTCTCTTTTCAGGGTTGAGAAGAGCCTTCCTGACGTATCTATTTCCTCCTAAGTCCTTCATATATGCTAAGAATCCTACCAGTTTTGTAAGTTTAGGGATTTGTTTTGTTTTTACATAAAAACCAGGGTTATAGGGGGGATCTACTGCTGTCTCTGTTTTCCAAAACAATAAGCTAAAAAAGCTTTGTATTACTCAGCGTGGGATGGGACAAAGGAAAGTGAAAACTCTAGGGAAAAAGTAACAGTTAACGTTTAAAATATCCTGCCACGTGTCCTTTACNTATTTTGTGTATCTTTTTTACCATTTTATTTTCCTATTAAATTGATTTTTATTATATATTTAAAAAAAATTGTCCACAAAAAATTGGAAAAATTAAAAAAATGTTCTGACACTGTAGATAGTTTAAGAAGCACCAAGGTAGACTTTACTAAGATACCTTTTGACCACACTGAGCTAGAAATTTCAGGACACCAAGAGGAAAAAAACAAACAAAAACCAGCCAAATCGTTATATTATCTTTTACTGTCCTTAGGATACAGAGCCAAGCAATATTCAAACAGTATCCTGTGATTAAAGATGAGATTCTTTAAATTGCTTAAATGATCTAGAGTTGAGGATATGCTTAGTTCACAATGTATTTGAGAGCTATGGCCACAAGGATACAGCCTGTGGTTAAGAATCCACTGCTCCAAATGAGAGGGTTTCTGATAATTATTATTGCCTTTATCAGAGCTGATATTATAAGTCAATGGCCGTGTCCCACCACAACTCTCTTAATTCATTTACAGCCTCAATGACCATTTCTCTAATGAAGCATAACTTACAAACAAGAATGATTTCCAAATAAAGAGGAACTTCGGACAGGAAATTTACAAACCCAGCATGCTCTCTTCTGTTGCTGCCAATCTATAGTCTAACTTTGGGAAGAGTCGCTTGCTTAAAACTAATAGGTGATCATAATGTATTAATCCCTCTGAATCCTATAGGCAGGAATCAAGTCACAATGAGATCAGTGGTCTCCTGCCCCCCGAGGGGATTTCCCATATTTTAAATTTAATTTCCATTTGAAGCTCACATTCTGCCAAAGTGGCAGAAACTAAAGCTGAGTTATCTGTGGTTTCTCCTATCTTTATCCTAGGCTTGAGCCTCATTCTGGTGAATTTACACGGGACCAGGACATTCAGTGGTGGGGAAGAAACCTGCTTGTTCTTTGATAGCTTCTGTCTTTGCTGAGTCCACTGAGTCCATAATCCAGGCCTCATGCACATGTCCACGCAGGCCGTTCATGTTAGGGGTCTCTCTCCCTGACTTCTGTGGCACTCAGGGAGCCCCGGGAGTCAGCCTGCTGCTCCCCTACCAACATTTTCAGTCATAGGACTTCCAGGAGGATGCCACGAGCCTTTCTGCCTAGGCAGTCTTTCCTTTCTCAAGCTTATTCAAGCTCCACGGAAGGATCAGGGCACAAGTCCCCTCTGATTCCTTACTCCACAAACCTCCAGAGGACATCCTCTAGGTAACCACCTGGTGCTGAATGCCTGATTCAGCTGATGGGAGTTTAAAAAAAAAAAGATGCCCCTTCCTTCAGGATGCCCATGTGCATATCAAATGAAAGCCTGGCTAGATTTCAGCCCCCAGTTCTTCGGGGCAGCCAGACTTCTTGGCTGGGTGCCTTCTGTAGGGTACAGTGACCCGATGGACTATTTTGCTTTGTTCCACTCCTCATTCCTAACCTCCCTGAGATTCTTCCTCAGAGGCACACAAAAGTCTGAGCCCACAGAATCTCCCCATTGCAGGGAATCCATTTCTCTTTTCAGGGCTGAGAAGAGCCTTCCTGACGTATCTATTTCCTCCCAAGTCCTTCATATATGCTAAGAATCCTACCAGTTTTGTAAGTTTAGGGATTTGTTTTGTTTTTACATAAAAACCAGGGTTATAGGGGGAATCTACTGCTGTCTCTGTTTTCCAAAACAATAAGCAAAAAAAGCTTTGGATTACTCAGTATGGGAGGGGACAAAGGAAAAGCTTTGTATTACTCAGCGTGGGATGGGACAAAGGAAAGTGAAAACTCTAGGGAAAAAGTAACAGTTAACGTTTAAAATATCCTGCCACGTGTCCTTTACATACAGAGAACACTTTCTTCACTCATGAGTGCAGTGGAGGTATTTGTTTCATTTAACAACCACCAAACCACATAGCTTTTTGGATATGCATAATTTAATAACCCATCAGCAACAATTTCAAATAATTTCCTGAACATTTTAGGGATTTACAAATAGTATTATATAGACACATTTAACAGGACATGATTCATTAAATACAATGTACTATTCATTAAAAAAATGAATAAATGCCATTTATTATTTATTTAAAATATTCAAAAGTGGGCCCTTGGCCCTTTTTTCTTGAGAGGTAGAAATAGTCAATGAAGACACCTTGTTTTATAAAGCACTGAAACTAAATAAAGCTTCTGTAATAATTAAATATCATTGGACCCTGTAATGATTAAATATCATTGAAGAAGCTGATTGTCTTTGGGAATGACAAGAAAAAGAGTCAAGCTAAGACTTTCCCTACTACTGTTTAATAAACAGATTATTGAGGCTAAGTTGAACTAAGTAAAATGCTCTTCTCATGTGTGTATATACATACATATTCTTCCTAGAATCATTATCTTCTTAAATCTATAATCATAACTTTTGGAATTATTTTCAAATAATGTGGAACTTGTATATAATGTTAGTAATGAAAATGAGGACATACCCCACCTTGGAAGCTTACGATTTACATCAGGCTTTTAATGTTAATAATTATACTTCAGAGAATGTCACGAGTTGCATAGAGAGTCAAAATAAGGATTTATTTTAATATACAACATTTCTTTCAAATTCCTAATGTCAGTGTGAAGTCTTAGAAATCACCCAGGTATAGGCAGGGCTCTTCATAATCCAGTTGAAATAAAAAGTCTACATTGAATAAAATGAGCCCCTTTCCACAAACAAACACAGTAGTTTCATTGATGAATTTATGCATAAAAATCAAATTGCAGGGAACTGAAATTTTAGAATAAGTACATTTTAACGAAGCAGATTATATATTCTCAAGAAAAGGTCTACCTCAGTCAGACCTTTGTTTTACCTACTAGTTTTAACATTTTTGTAAGTATTTTTCACTAATTGATGTGAGCAATGCTCAAATATGTATCATTCTATAAAGCCAGGGTTCTTAGCCTTTGAAATAACAGCTGGTATTTCTGTGGCTACAAGGTACCAAATGCTGTATGCATGTTTAACAGACATTATAATGAAGCCCCCAAACAAACTTACAAGGTAGGAATTTTGTTTCCATTTTACAGATGAAGAAGTTGTTGTTCAGAAAGGGTAAGAAGTTGTCTAATTCCACATAGCTACTATGTGAAAAATGTAAGACTCCATTCCAGGCAGTCAATCCACATCATCCACATTTACGTGTAACCAAGTGTTTTTAATGAATTGTTTAAGATGGTAGTGAGGATTAAAATCTACTTCTAAAGTAATTTATGCTATTTTTCCTGGAACAAACTGACTGTAAGGAATTATACCCTTTCCCATAAAAATAAATGTAAAAGATGAGAAAGTCATGCTAGTAACTGATCTTAAAGTATCTTCCTCAAAATCACATTCCTGTCAATACCGAAAAGAAGATCATCTTCAAAGCTTAGTTTTGTCCATTCTAAAGTACAGATAACAAATGTCTTTTGTCATTTGTTATCATGACTTTTTAAAAATAAAGCATTCATTTTGTCAACTCTCCTCTGGTTTACTATATAATTATTTTTCTTATAAATCCTTTTGTGTATGTTTAATACCAAATGAAATATTTTATTCATATGAGGAAACCAGGTAATGAGAAAGCATTGTCTTACTAGAAAAAAATGAAGATGCAATTAGATGTGGCACTTGCAAGGTGAAAGGCTATCCCTGCACATTAGTGGTTTATTAATTAGAAATTCCACTTAAAGATGAGGAAACCAGGTAATGAGAAAGCATTGTCTTACTAGAAAAAAATGAAGATGCAATTAGATATGGCACTTGCAAGGTGAAAGGCTATCCCTGCACATTAGTGGTTTATTAATTAGAAATTCCACTTAAAGGTTTAGAAGAAGACTTATAATTAAATATTGACAGTTGCAATCTTGCCAGGCACTAATATTCATGTTTGTGTAATGAGTATATTTCCTTCACATAACATTTAACATTTTGGATCTTTTTTTGACTGTTGGTTTCTAACATAAATGATATAGCTTTGAGTATCTGAAAAATATAATGAGATATTTTATATTTTAAAGATTTATTAAAGTGGCAATTTAAAAATTATTTATTAACTTCAATTCTTTATAATGAAATTTTTTAATGTAATAAAAATTACTTCGAAAAATCATGGGACTGTATTGAAGATGTAAAAGAAATATTGATGCCAATTACTGAATTCTTATGTGCACACACATACATTATGACTTTCCTGATAGCTGCCTTCCTGGTACACACCTCCTAGTTTGGGGCTAAACAAATGAGCATGTCGTTGCCGTCCTACATCCAGCACTTGTCTTTCTGTCCTTGTTCTCTATTCTGACTCCATTAAAGTTCTACTTCTGATCCTTTTGTCTTTGTCTTGACCTCGTGGTAGAGTTTAGATAGATGTTAAATTAGAGTGAGTACTGAAATTGATGAATACATTTAGCTCTTGATATAATCCTCAAAGCTCCTGAGAACCTGATTACAGCAGCCTTACAATGTCTCCTCATGAATTCTCTGTTAACTGTGCTTGTCACCCAGATCCACCCCCATGACCTTACCAAGACACTGACCTCTTGGCTGGCACCATGCCAAGGCCTGCCCTGCCTACCAGGGAGAACTGAATAACCAATACAAATGCTCCTTGACTTATGATGGGCTTGAAAATACATTTAACACACCTAAGCTAGCAAACATTGTAGCTTAGCTTACCCTACCTTAAATGTGTTCAGAACACTTACAGTAGCTTACAATTGAACAAAATCATCTAACACCAAGCCTATTTTATAATAAAGTGTTGAATAGCTCATGGAATTTATTGAACACTGTACTGAAAGTGAAAAACAGAGTGGTTGTATGGGTATTCCAAGTATGGTTTCTGTAGAATGTGTACTGCTTTCACAGCACTGCAAAGCTGAAAAATTGTAAGTTGAATTATCATAAGTCAGGGATGTTCTGTATTTGTTTTTCTTTTTCTTTCCATTAAATTCTCACTCATCCCAGTTATGTCTTTGTATTAAGTAAGAAAATTTCTGATAAAATATTTATAGTTAAAAAAATATGTAATGAAGGAGTCTAAAAAACATAGGCTGTTCTACAGGACAACTGGCCTGCTTTCTTTTAGACTGTGAATGTCATTGGGGACTCAGGGAAAAGGCGAAAGAACCATCTTCTTTCTAGATTAAAATAGGCTAAAGAGACTTAAGAACAATTTAAAATGTGAAACCTCGACTGGGTGCTACTTTAAAAACATAGCTACAAAAGACATTTGGGATGACTGGAGAGATTTTAATATTAGAGTGAATATTGGAGTGAGTATTAGGTAGTTTTAGAAAATTACCATGGGTTTCCTAAGATATGATAATAGTATTAGAGTTAAGTAAGAGAATGTTCTTTCACAAAATGCATGTTGAAGTATCTGTATGTAGAGTGTCCTGATATTTACAACTTCTTTTCAAATGATTCAGAATAAAATATGTGAGCAGATAAAGGAAATATGGCAAAATGTTAACCATGGTTGAATCTAGGTGGTAGACATAGGATTTTTGGTGCTTTTTTTTTTTGGTACAAATCTTTCAACTTGTCTGTATGTTTAAAAAATGTTATATTAAGAAGTTGGAAAATGATTGTACATAAGAATCATTATTATTCTGACCTTAACAGAAATGTTAAAATTTTTTTCCACAGGAATTTTTCATAAATAATCTAAATCTTTAGATGATGACCATATAAATGATGAACTACAAGATCATAAAGAAATTCTTGCCTTTTTTTTGCAGAATATTAAGTTGTTTCCTAAAATTTGTAAACCATAATATTCTAAATATTATATTTTCACCCTTCTTAAAAGAATCTGATATTGGTGACTTTCTTTTGTAGAATTTCAAGTCTTAAGAATCTAAAATTCTGGAGAAGGAAAAGTGGAAATTATGATAGCACCTAGAGGGAAAAAAATGAATATTTTTAATTTGTAAAAAGGGAATAAGAAATGGTGGGGGAGAGAAAAGATTAAAAAGGCATTTGTATTCATAGGCCACACCTCTGAGTTCAATGTCTGGTCATTTTGACGTAGAGATTAAAGTTCATGAAAGTAACCAGGACAGGTGCTTGGAAAGGAAATATTGCTATTACTCGATTTATCAAAGGATATTCAAGGTTTTTTGTTTGTTTGCTTTGGCAAAATGTGGTTGTTAGTTTATATAGTTTAAAAGATTAATAATTGCATATTTTCTTGTGTGTACTTTTATGAGATGGATTAATGAAAAGGGACACGTGCTAACATTGAGAGGCAGTACTCCATGGGCCTTTTGCATTCCTGCACGTTCTTGATGGATCCGCAAAAATGCGAGGCCCTTGGTGGCTCTTTATCGGGGCCATATCTCAGGGCTCAATTGCAATGAGCTATCTTAAGAGATGAGGGACAAATAGCAGGCTAGCTATTGGTTTCTTTAGAATGGCTACTTCTCAAGCTCAGTGTTCCTTGTATTGTAACCCAGTACGTGTGCAGGTTCTATCTAGGACTAAGCTCACACCTGTGGAAACTGGGGGTTCAGGGAACAAACACGAATTCTGATACTCTGGCTACTACTTTTGCTATAAGTAGTAAAGTCTTTCATCTCTGATCCAGGATTCTCATGTCTTCTCTAAGTGCCCACGAAATTGTGACAAACTAATATGTTAGCTTGTAGGCAGGGTGAAAAGAAATCCCAGATCCTTCACAGTCTTCTACAGCCAAAGTTAAGGTTTCAAAGAATTATGTGATAGCAAATATGTAAGTGACAATCACTTTCTTTTCTTTTCTTAAATAAAATCACCTTTTTATGCAAAGCAATGACAGTAGCTGAAATTGCTAAACAAAAATTCTTTTCTTAAAATTTGCAATCTGAGCTGGATAGCTAAAATTGTATGGAGTGTAGGAGAAGAGGGTACACACTCACATAAGCAATGAGAGACTTGGTAGTGGGTGGTCACTTTGTTATCTGGGTCATCCACTCCCCAAAGAGGTGTGTTATTGGTTAGAAAAGGAGAGAATTATGATAAGATACATCTAAATAATGATTTTGTGAGTAAGAAATTCAACTCCATTATATTCCTCCAGACTACAGGCAAAGGGTGTGTTGGCTTTCACCTTTTTACTATTTCTATTGAGCACAGCATGGTGATGGGTCCACAGTAATACAGGTCAGTGACTGAACTATCATGAATCATTGCTGGTGGCATCTCACAAACTTTTTGTTTTCTCTCAGTGTCTTTTCTCTAATTAATAATGGCAGTTCAGGCCCTTAGCTTGCTGTTTTGTGGTATGTACTGGCCATTCCTGTCTTGAACCAAATCTTTCTCACTGAATGAGCACAGTGTTAAGATGCCCCCTCTTCTGAGGCACTCTTGACCATAGACTTTGCTGAAGAAAGTGGCCCTAAGCATTTCCTCCAACAGAGCAATGATGCTGTTCAGAGCAAGTGTGGAAACTTGAGGAATACAGTCAACCTATTAACTGGCCAACAATCAGAGAAGTAGTCTAGGGGGAAACTCTGCCCAAGCATTTCCTCCAACAGAGCAATGATGCTGTTCAGAGCAAGTGTGGAAACTTGAGGAATACAATCAATCTATTAACTGGCCAACAATCAGAGAAGTAGTCTAGGGGGAAACTCTGCCCGAGAAGGGATGTAAATGCAGTGAAATAGGTGTTGACCTAAAAAAGAAACTGAGGCCAAATATATATAGCAAGGAGTTTATTTGAGCATATGTAAGGAACTGCAGTCTGGGAAGACAAACAGCCAAGGTGCGCTGGAATGCACTTCCAAGAAGGTGAGCAGAATTCAGCATTTTTAGTCATTTGAAGGGGGAGAATCAAAAGGGAAAGAAGAGGACAACTCCTGTCCCCCAATCGTTACATCAGTTTTTCTTTTGGATGTATATGACATATAGGTTTGGGGTTGTTGCTAGATTACATCTATGTGCAGGTATCTAGGGTAAGGGTTATAAGAAGCATTCTAGGTTATTTTATTACTTCTGGTGCCAGTCTGTCTGCTTCTAAGTTAAAATGGTCTTATGATAACGTCTTCCTGGCCATGAGAAATGACTACTGACTCATCCCAGATTTCCTGAGGTGCTACAATTTAGCTGACCTGGTCAGAACAGATTGTTTTTTACTTATCACGTGTTTCTCATGAGAATTTGCATGGGAGGTAGAGGGACAGTCAGTAAGAGACCTCTCGTAGGGCTGTTGTCGGGTTTAAGTGAGATCATACACATAAGGCACTGAGCACAGTGCTTGGCTGAAATATAGGGTCTTAACAAATGTTAGGCAATTAATATTAATATTATGGTTAATGGTTGAAGCTGAAGGATACTCTGAGAGAAGGTAAAAAACAGAGGCCATGAGATATGTGGGGCCATGAATAACCAAAAGCCCAGAAACAAAGAGGACCTAAATCATGTTAAAAATCATGGCATCTTCACTGTGTTCCTTAAACTTGTCCTGCCAAGAGGGCAAGAGGATGGCCTGTTCTCCAGTTGCCTGGGAGGCTGAATGACCCAAAATTCCAACCCTCATAGCCTGCCATTTATGTTCCTCCTTGATTTTCTTGTTTGGGCGCATTTTATAGACTCCTGTGGGATCTGGACTCTTGTTTTTAATAACCCTATTTTAATAATTCCCACAAAATGAAATCCTTTCATTATAATCACCTCAATTTCCTAATTTATACTATTCATTACTAGAGATAATTTGAATAAAACTCACTTCTTGTAACCAAAAAGGATAAATTGATTCACTTGCCCTTTCTAACATCTTCCTAAATTTCCCTTTCCTTGAAGGGTGGGCAGAACTTATCTTCTCTCTCAGCTTCTCTACCATCTAGGGGTATGATGGTCAATTTTATGTGTCCACAAGGAATGCCCAGATAGCTGATAAAACATTATTTCTGGGTTATTTCTGAGCATGTCTATGAGAGTGTTTCCAGAAGAGATTGGCATTTGAATCAGCAGACTGAGTAGGAGGATCTACCCTCACCAGTGTGGGCAGACTTCATTCAATCTGTTGAGGGACTCAATGCAACCAAAAGGTAGAGAAAAGGCAAATTCTGTCTTCTTGAGCTTGGACTTCTCTCTCTCCTGCCCTTGGACATGGGTGCTCCTGGTTCCTGGGCCTTTGGACTTCAGGGATTATACCAGGAGCCTCCTCCCCAACCCCCACCCCACCCCCAGATTCTCAGACTTTGGCCGTGGACTAGGAGTTACACCACTATTATGCCATCAACTCCCCTGGTTCATAGGACTGCAGGCTCAGAATGAGTTATGCCACTGGATTTCCTGGTTCTCCAGCTTGCAGATGGCATATCATTGAATTTCCCAGCCTCCATAATCACATGAGGCAATTCTCATAATAAGTCTCCTCTTATACAGGCAGAGTCACTTAACAATGGGGATTTAATCTAAGAAATGCATTGTTAGGTGATTTCATCATGTGAGCGTCATAGAGTGTATTTACACAAACCTAGATGGTGTAGCCTACTACACACCTGGGCTGTATGACATAGCTTATTGCTCTGGGGCTACAAACCTGTATGTACAGCATGTTACTTTTCTGAATCTTGTAAGTAATTGTAACACAATGGTAAGCATTTGTATATTTAAACATATCTAAGTATAGAAAAGATAATGCATGTGCTACAATGTTACAATGGCTACAATGTCACTAGGTTATAGGAATTTTTCAGCTCCATTATAATCTTACGGGACCACCATAATATATGTGGTTCGTCATTTACCAAAACGCCATTATGCAGCTCCTGACTATACATAACTTATTGGTTCAGTTTCTCTGGAGAACCCTGACTAATATGGGGGGTTTAAGAGAGGCTTGCTCTTTCCAAACGGGCAATGTATCGCAATTCTGTGGTGATTTTGAGCTAGTTTTCCACTTCAGAACCATTGAAGAGGCGTATCAGAACCAAAGAAGAGAATGAAATGTGTCATGTATGCCAATTACAAATGTGGTTAGGATAGTATTGCAGAGGCAAAAAAAAAAAAAAAGTGATTCTCTGGGAATCTCCCCCTTACAACTAGGCAGGCAGAAGTGTGCTGGAGTTGATCGTACTGAGCGACAGGAGCCAGTTGTGTACATCTCTTTCCAACTACACACCGAGTAGCATCATATTGCTGATTTGAAATCTGCCAAGGAGGGAGTATTTACACCATGCAAGTCTGCAAATACTCAAATAAGGCTTTTGTTTTTTTCCAGAGTTGGTTTACCAGCACATTGCTGCTAATAAGTATAAGAAATATATTTACTTCCAAAGCCATCCTGGGCATGACCGGTAGATAGAAACAAAGAAATGTTTCTCATGAAAGCCTTTGAGATTACTGAATATGGTTTTGGCATATAAACACTCAAAAGAGATATTGAGAGCTTGGCCTCTCAGAAGTCACATAGCTGGGGTGTGGGTCCCAGGTCTCTGCCTAGTGGCTTTTAATGTTTTTCTTTTCTTTTACAACACCCAGTGAAGGATGTCATTTACATGCAAGACCCAGTTTCATAAGCAATTATTAATGTAATTGCTGCAATTATATCCCCTCTTCTCCATACAAGCAATAATAAGGGAATGAAGTGAAAAGGATAATCTAAAAAAATTCTACTTTCTAATGCAAATCATTGATAAAATTAGTCCTACATTTTTTGGGTCACATGTCATAACTGATATTGGGGTTAAAGACAATGATTTTGGATAATACACAGGTGAGAAGAAATTGTGCCCTGCAGGAGAACTCATATTGCAATTTTCTGTCTTTAAGAGTGACTCAGCTAAATGTTATAAACAAAACGAAGCAAAACAAAAAACAACTGAACCTTCTGTGGAACACCTTAGCACACAATACTTTTTTCACTCTTTATAATGAGGAAAATGGTTTTTTGTCTTTATTATGGCCAGAGGCTGAGCCATGCTTTATAGAAATGTCTGTTATGTTCTAGAGCCCATGATTTTTGTGAATTCAAGCTTAATGTTAAATTCAGTTTGTTCAGGTTCAGAATGTTTATCTTTATTATTTAATGTACTTCAGTTACTCGTTTGGTTAATACTCATGCTTTGAGTTTAGCACTGTGTGTGTGTGTGTGTGTGTGTGCGTGTGCTCACGCTCCAAATCCACTTCTAATCCACATGCTTGCTGTTCCTGCTGGAAGCCTCTGTTTTTGCCCCACACTGACTATGAAGCAGGGTGCAACCCTACTTTTCCCGTAAAGAATTAGTGAATTATTCTTGCATTAAATCATTAGAAGATGATGGTGATTTATATCACATACCATATACAACATTTCATTACAAAAATTCCATTAGTTGTACTTCCAACAATGGTGAAATAGATCGTTTCAGACCAACCACCAGCAGCTGAGAGCAAATAGGAAAGCTGAACAATAAATTTAAAAACCATCCAGGAGTTAAGGTGAACTGGAAATAGACCAACCTCACAAGGACTGAAACCTAGTTACAAATCTTCTCAATTCCTGATTGGATTAAGGTGACCTGGGATTGCCAGGGCCCTCAGCGCAGTCTGCTATAAGAAGCAAATATAATCCTCTCTGAATTTAAGCTGCAAGCAATACTATCTATTGTTTACCAAAGAATACCTTTTAAAAATAAGAGTATAGAAGTGTTAAAAATAAGTGTATGGATGAAGTGTTTGTACATGCAAATATTCTAAATAAAAGAAAGCTGGTGCATCTTTTATAATATCAGACCAAGTAGACTTTGAAACAAGAAGCATTAGTAGAAGTAACAAGGTTCATTTCATAAAGATAAAAGGGACAGTCTATGAGAAGATATAAAAATTCTTAATTTATAGGCACCAATAACATAGTTTCAGGAACTTATAAAGATACACCTATTTGACAAACTTGGAGCAGTTAATGTCTGCTGCAAAGGTGTCCTCTACAGATGCAAGAAAAAGGTGTCCTCTCGCTTTCTGTCCTCCCTCTCTCCACGTGCGCACAAAGAAGAGGTCACATGAGCACACAGGGAGATGGTGACCTTCTGCAAGCCAGGATGAGCCTTCACCAAGAACCCAATCAACTGCCACCTTGATCTTGGACTTTCTAGCCTCCAGAACTGTGAGAAATAAATGTATGTTGTTTAAGCCACCCAGTCTGTGATATTTGTTGTAGCAACCGAGCTGACCAAGACAATAGTCTTTTCAAAAAATGGTGCAGAAACAACTGCGTGTCCTTAAAAAAATAAAAGAAATGTGATCATCTATGCCACACTACTCACACACACAAATCAATTTCAAGTAGATTGTAGATCTAAGTATGAAAGGTAAAACAATGAAACTTCTAGAAGGAAACATAGGAGATGATCTTCTTGCCTTGGGATAGAAGAGATCTCTCTGCTAATAGTAACACAATATATTAAAATTAAGCACTTCTGTTAATCAAAAGAGATCATTTATTGGAAGCTTTTTAATTATCGTGACCGGGCTTTGTAAGGCCAGCTGGCCCTGTAATTATAATTAATTGTTGGAAATAAATTCCTTTAGTATCTGTTTTTGAGTTTGGTTTAGCTTCTGCTCTGGCTTTATCTATTATCTCCATAAAAGGTTGGAAGACAAAAACCTAAATAGTTCCAGATTAATGCTTAAAAGCACAAACACATCATTTCCACAGCAGAGACTTAGCATTCTTAATCATTTGACAAACTACCTTGGCACAACATCATTTTCCGGTTAATGCTGCTTTTTTTAAAAAAAGGGCAAATCTTTAAGGACCTATTATCTATTTCTGAAAATTAAGCCATCTGTGCTGGAAGAATTTTTTTTCAAAATCAAGAATTACTGAATTTCATTGAATCTAAGACACTATCGATTATAAGACACACTATTATTTTACATTCCACTAAAAATAAAAATTTTGCCAATTAAACTATTATACAATACTTTAGCATTTAGAATTTTAATTTTATTCTTATTGTAATAGATCTTGCAGATTTAATCAGACTTTTTCAAGTCATAAATCACTCCTGTGCCATTATAAAACAGAAAATATAGGCTAAATATATTCCTAAAAGTTGTTAATATTCAAAGACTGACTCTTCTGAATCCCTTTTCTGCTCAGCATTGTTGAGGCCTTTGTTTTTCCACACAATATTTGCTGTGCTGTTAAAGCACAGGGGAGGCAGCATTTTGGTAAAAATCTGTTAAGGGACAAAGAGCTATTGGTGCTGGGCTCATTTGCAGCTCTGTAGAGCCAGCCTACCCTGCTGCTTAGCGAAAGTGTATAAAGACACCTCCCCAAACCCTCCCTGGGGCACTCATAGATTGATAAAGGTTGGATAAGTACTCTTGTATTGTCTCTAGACTTCTTTCCAAGTCCCACATACTCATTCTGCAAGCTGGGAAGTGATTTTTGTTTAAAAATTGTGATAACTATACATAACATGAAACTTACCATTTTAACCATTTTTAAGTGTACAATTCAGTGGCATTAAGTCCATTCATAATGTTTCACAACCATCATCACCATCCATCCATCTCCAGAACTTTTTCATCATCTCAAACAGAAATTCTGTACCAATTACTAATAACTCCCCCATTCCTCCCTCCCCCCAGACCCTGGCAACCACCATTCTTCTTTCTGTGTCTATGAATTTGACTCCTCTAGGTACCTGATATAAGTGGAATCATACAAATTTGTCCTTTCATAGTCTGGCTTATTTCACTTAGCATGTTGTTTTTAAGGTTCATCCATGTTGTAGCATGAATCAGATCTTGACTCCTTTTTAACACTAAATAATATTCCATTGCATGTATATACCACATCGTGCTTATCCATTCATCTGCTGGTGGACATTTGGGTTGTTTACATCTTTTGACTACTGTGAATAATGCTGCTATGAGCATGGTTGTACAAGTATCTACTGAAATCTCTGCTTTCGCTTCTTTTGGAAATATACCCAGAAGTGGGATTGCTGGATCACGTGGTTATTCCATGTTTAGCTTTTTGAGGAACTGCCAAACTGTTTTGCCATAGTAGAAACACCATTTTATATTCCTACCAGCAAGGGTTCCAATTTCTCTATGCCCTCCCCAATTCGATATATAATAGCCACTCTGAGTGTGAAGTGGATGGGAGCTAATCTTTTTTATGTTTTCATAACAAGTACTTTGTTATAAAATTACTCAGCTAGCCACTGTTGTGAGATGCGGTTGATGATAGACACATCCCGACCTCAAAAATTTTTTAATCTATATTGCTAAAATTCAAATTTTATTTTTTTAATTTTTATTTTTTTAATTATTTATTTTTGCCCACCAAACAAGTCCTAATACATTTAAAAAGACTAAGATCAAAAAGACAGAATAACAAATGCTGGTGAGGGTGTGGAGAGAAGGGAACGCTTCTACACTGTTGGTGGGACTCTAAATTAGTACAACCGCTACAGAAAACAGTATGGAGTTTTCTCAAACAACTGCAGAGAGATCTTCCATATGATCCAACAATCCCACTCCTGAGCATATACCCAGAGGAATGGAAATCATTATGTCGAAGGGATACCTGCACTCCCATGTTCATCACAGCTCCATTTACAATAGCCAGATGATGGAACCAACCTAAATGTCCATTGATGGATGATTGGATAAGGAAAATGTGGTATATATCCACCATGGAATACTACTCTGCCATAAAAAAGAATGAAATTCTCCCATTTGCAACAACATGCATGAGCTTGGAGAAAATTATCTTGAGTAAAATAAACAAAGCACAGAGGGATAAATACCACATGTCCTCACTCATAAGTGAGAGCTAAGAGAAAAAGAAGGGAGGAAAGGAAGACCACAGAGGTGTGTTGGACTTACAGAGGGAGAGAGCAGACCTAGGGATACAAAGTGGGGTGGGGAAAACGGGATGGGGAGGGAGGCCAGGGATAATTGGGTGGGGGATATGGGGTATAATCACAATTTGTGGTAATGGGCATGTGCCAGTATGGATCTGGCCATCACGTCTTAAGCATGGGTGGCTTTGTACCCCATGAATATTCATAATCAATAAAAAATAAATAAATAAAATTAAATAAAATAAAAGACGAAGATCATAGAGAATATATTCTCTGAACACAATAACATAAGGAAATTTAGAAAATTCACAAATGCGTGGTAATTAAACAACACTCTCCTAAATAATCAATGGGTAAAAAGAAATATCACAGGGAAATTAAGGGAACTTTGAGATAAAAATCAAAGTACAACATATAAAAATTTATAGGATGTAGGGCTCATGCTGTGCTTAGAGAAAAATTTATACTTATAAACACCTGTATTAAAATGATTCATTCTTTTTTAAGGTATTGATCTCTTTGTAAATTTCCTCCTTCATACCCTGGATTTTTTTTTCTCTTGTTTGATTTTGCTGTCTAACTGAGTCTTCTCCTATCTCAGTGAGTTTACCTAAGATTGTTGCTCAGAATTCCTTTTTAGTCATTTCAAGTGTTTCTG
>NW_007733003.1:59213-68137 GCF_000696425.1 Galeopterus variegatus | reverse complement strand
ATTCTTTTTTAAGGTATTGATCTCTTTGTAAATTTCCTCCTTCATACCCTGGATTTTTTTTCTCTTGTTTGATTTTGCTTTCTAACTGAGTCTTCTCCTATCTCAGTGAGTTTACTTAAGATTGTTGCTCAGAATTCCTTTTCAGTCATTTCAAGTGTTTCTGTATAGGGTCTGGTATTTCAGAATTACTGTATTCTTTTGGTGGTGTCATCCTTTCTTGGGCTTTTGTATTTCTAGTATTTCTACATTGATGTCTCGTCATCTGGTAGAGCAGTTGCTTATTATATTACTCTGGAGTGGGCTTTGAGGAGAGAGATGTCCTCTTCTTTTTCCTGTCTCCACTGTCCTTGTATTAATGAAGTTGAGTGTTTGGCAGGCCACCTGCATGGTAGCTGTGGCTACTGCTGTGGTGTCTGCCACTTTTGCTGCAGCTATGGTGGTGGCAGTGGCTATGGTGGGCCACATGCATGGAAGTGGTGTTTTTAGTGTGCTTCTGGGGATGCTGCCTTGGGCTCCTGCCTTAAGACTCTGGGCATGCTCTGTTTCTTGCTTGAATCTAGACGAAGGGGGCTGGCCATCAGTTCCTTCCTTAGGACCCTGGGCGTGCTCTGTTTCCAAACCTCAGAGATTAAAATGTGATAAATTATGGTCTTTATTTTCTACTTTTGCAATTTATTAGGCTGGCATCTTCCTGTGTCTAACATAGGAATAAAGCTGTGAATTGTGAAGCATTTTCATGCCGGATTCTGTGCTAAGGGCTGCAATGAGTAGAGGAAAATTAGGCTGTTGCTTTCTGTGTGTGCACAAAGTGAACAGCAAAGGCATCATCATCCTGAGAGTGCCTGACAGTCAAGTTCTCCTTTCAGCTCTGGTCCTGGGAGCTTTAGAGCAGGAAGAAAAGAGGAACCTCTTCTGTGTCCTCCCAAGTGTCTCCTTTAGTCAGACTAGACTAAAGTCTAGTCTATTAATAAACTAACAAATAGGATACTATTTCCCTGGGTATCCTGCATTGCCACAGACTTAGACAGTTTTGTTGTTTTACATTTGGAAAGCATATTCTTCTGCTAGTGTCCTCACCCAAAGATAGAGTGGATTTTACTAACAATGATAATTAAGCATCACAAGAGGAAGCCTGACTAACAGCTTCCTGTGCTCCACGACAGGTTTGCAGAAATCTGAGGTTCTGATCCCGGTCTGCACTGAGCGGTGGAGGGCCAGCCCTTTGAGAGCTTCACTTTCCTCCTCTGTGATATGAAAGCTTTGATTAGTTCTTCTACTCCTTCAAACATTGAGTGAGGGTCTATTATGTGCTGAGGCCGGCATACAAGGCTAAATATGACATGATTCCTGGACTCAGTCGTTGTTATGGATGGGAACGGGATAGAAGAGCAGGATTGTAAACCAGGTGAGTGAGAGCAGTGGTCCTCATGGTGCCCACCTGGGCCAGCAGTACCAGCAGCATTTGGGACTTGAAAAATCTGTCTTCACCTGAGACCTGCAGAATCAGAAACTCTGGGGCAAAGCCCAGTAATCTGTGTTTTAACAAGCACTGAGGTGACTCTGGTGCAGGTTAACATTCAAAAAACACTGGGTTCAAGTGTAATCTGACAAGGAAAATGTGGTGTGAACAGAAGGAGCAGACACTGCCTCTTTGCCTCCTGTGCTTAGATTTTATATACTTCAGGCTTAATACTAAAGATAAAATGGATACCACCTCCCACTACTAGTGTTCTGAAATTCTGTTTGTATGTTTGTGATATTCTGATAAAGTTGTAAGGCTCAATAATGGATTTATGAAGATATCACATAGTGATGTTTTATAAATGTGAACAATGATAGAGGTAACACAGTCAATTCTGTTATTCCCTAGTTATGTTCTGTGAAGTTGCCACAAACATTGACAGAGTGGACTGAACCATTGCTCCTAGGGGAAATACGGGGTTTGGTTCCTCTGAGTCTCTAGTCTCAACTAGTCTCAACATTTTCATCAACTGATCAATACATAGTCTTGTCTAATGTGTGTTTCTGTTTAAAGACATCTTATTTAATATTTGTTGTTTCATTAACACTGAACTCAAGAGCAACAGCACATAACATTGAACTCATGATCAACCGCACTATAACTCATGTCTGAGCAGAGCTTATCTAACACACACATATCCTTTATAAGGCACATCACAGCCTTCTTGCGCTTAGGAACACTAAATAGCACTTCAGCATGATGCTTGGGAATCATTTTAAACAGTGAAATTACCAGCAAAAAGTAGAAAATTCAAAACCATGGGACTGAATAGACCCCTAAATGAATACAAGCATTTACAGTATGAGCACTGAAACGAGAATATACAACCACACTGTTTGATTTCAGCTGGGAGCACATGCTTTGTATGACTCAAATTTTTCATCATTCTGCACATGTCTGTGCATGACCATGAAAGCACTGTGAGTATTGGTTTGGGGGTTACAAATAAATTTTATTAGGGTGTATTAGTCCATTTCTGTTGTTTATAACAAAATATCTGGAAGTGAGTAATTTATAAGAAAGTGAAATTTATTGCTTATAATTTTGGAGGCTGGGAAGTCCAAAGTCCAGGGAACACATCTGGTGAAGGCCTCATTGGTGGTGACAGTGACCCAGGGGGCTCACATGGCAAAATGATGAAGCAGGGAGAGATTTTCTCATGCACTCTCCTTTTGAAGCTCCCAGAACTATGCCCACTATTCCAAGAACAGATTGATCCATTCACAAGGGTAGTTCTCACTATCTAATCACCTCTTCAAGTCCATACCTTTCAATTACCATAATAGGATTTCCCACCCTCCCAACAGTCATAGTGGGGACTGAGTTTCTTTTAATTCCATTTTCCATGAATTTTTTGAAGTATCCTCATATATATATATATATAAAGAGATTTATTATAACGACTTAGCTCATGTGATTATAGAAGTAGGGCTCCGGGGAGTATGCTCTGAATAACTGGAGTATGGTGTTGAACATGCTGTGTTACCAACAGCCTAAGTTAGAACGTTGGCTCTGCCATTCAGTCCACTTCTCTATGGCTTAGTTTTCTAATCTGCAGAAAGTACTTACAGTAGTGCCCACTTCAGAGAATGCCTGTGGAGCTTAAATACACTAACAATATCAAATGCTTAAAAAAGGGCCTGATATGTGAAACATATTCCAGAAATGTTAGTTAATATTTTTATAAAACATTTGATGTATTTAAAATAGACCTACAATAAAAGGAACTTTAACAGAAATCAGTAAATTGGATTTGAGATGAATCTAAAAAGGTAAACTATGAAATCAGACTGGACTGATCTAAATAAACCTGTTTACCCTTGGTAATTTACTTAATGTTGCTGACCCTTGGTTTTCTTTTCTGTACAAAAAAGTAGCCACCCTTCAGGGTTGTTGCAAGTTTTAGAAGTAAGGTGGGTAGGTGTTGGGACCTGTTTGCTTGCCAAAGCAAAAACATTCCATTCCTGGCGGATACTAACATTGCAACACTTTCTGTTGGCTGAGTGTACCAGATATTGCTCACTGCAATAGTGATTTCTGACCTCAACAGGATTCTACATCTATACCAGAATGAAAATTCAGTGAATCCTAAATCTTGCAAAAAGATATATGGTATTAAATTCAATCTGGACAAGGGTTTTAAAGAGGCAAAAGAGGGGAAATGGTGACATCTACTGGCTTTCTGGCAATATTGCTTGCAAACATTTCAGTCCCCAAGTGATCTAGTCTGTTAGTTCTATATTGCTTTACATAGGCTATTTCTAAAAAATTTTCATAAAAAGACAATTTTTGTTGTTATTTAATATCAGATATCATTTTATTGTTAAGTTTCTGGAATCACTTAAAAATAATGTTCTCATAAGTTTCAGCACCTATGTATTTTTTTGTTTGTTTTATGTTAAATAATATATTTTAGTTTTATATTTTTCTATAATTTTACATAAGCTGTGGACGTCATAGTTTACCCAGTACTTTCTGATATTTTAATACTCTTCACATTAAATTAATAAAACAAAGACTGCCTATATTAGATAAATATGTATATATATATATAAAATATTATACCTAACCTTTATATATTATAATGCATAATAATAAAATGAACTGGTGAACACTCTACTGTTGTTTAAATTCTCACTTTATGTAATTCACTGCTTTGAAATCTGAAAAAAAGAATAATTTAATTTACAGTTTATAATGTGTCTATATGCACTTTCCAAAAATCATCTCTCACTCACACAACTCTACAAGGAAAATAATAATATTAGCCGTGTTTTAGACACCTTATGCTCAGAGGATTAAGTTACCAGTTCAGGATTGCATGGCTAGCGCATGACAGAGTTGGAATTTGAAATCAGATCAATTTTTAGAGATGTTAAATATAGCTTATAATTTTTGGAATATTTTATATTATTAATAGATTTTCAGAGAGTGATCACATATACCATTTTATTTTATCCTAATGAATTCTTCAAAGTAGACTAAGGCAGATCCTATTCTCCTTATTTCAGGAATTGGTTTCTCCTATTTAATTACTATAATTACTGATCCCAGGGCCCTTTCCATTAGAATGTAAAACACTCAAACAGGAATGTGGAAATAGTTATACAGTTTTCAATTCTCAATTAAGGTTAAAATAATTAATGAAAGATGAAAAATATATGCACTAAGTACAAATTACATTGTATTAGGCAGGGTTCCCCAGAGAAACAGAATCAATAGTGCACACACACACACACACACACACATGCACTCACGCACAAGGAGGTCTTCAAAAAGTTCATGGAAGGATTTGTATTACCTTTTAATTCCATTTTCCATGAACTTTTTGAAGTATCCTCATATATATATATATATATAAAGAGATTTATTATAACGACTTAGCTCATGTGATTATAGAAGTTGAGAAATCCCAAGATCCGCAGGGTGAATCAGCAGGCTGGAGTCTCAGGAGAGCCAAGGTGTAGTTTCAATCCAAGTCTGAAGGCCTGAGAACCAGGAGAACTAATGGTGTATTTCCAGTTTGAAGGGGAGCAGACTCAAGACTCAGGAAAAGCTGATGTTTCAGATTGAGTCCAAAGGCAGGAAAAAACTGATGTCCCAGTTCAAAGGCAGTCGAGCAAAAGGAATTTTCTTTTGCTAGGGGAAGGGTCAGCCTTTTTGTGTTATTCAGTCTTCAGCTGATTAGATGAGGCCCACCCACATTAGGAAGAACAATCTGCTTTACTCAGTCCACAAATGTAAATGTTAATTTCATCCAAAAACACCGAGAATGGTGTTTGACCAAATATCTGAGCATACCATAGCCTAGTCAAATTGACCCACAAAATTAACCATTACAAACATTGAGAAATATTTTTCTTTTATAAATTATATTCAAATATAGAACATCTGGTAATTCAAGTTTTTGAAAGAAGTATTTTTGTTTAAATAAATTTCAATGTATCTTCAAGGATAAGCTGAAAGGATCAGTAGTTTGGTTCTGATATCAGTTAAGTATTTACTGTGTCTTGATGATGTTTCTGACCACAACTGGAAATAAGTGTGCATTTAGAAGAGAAATATATACCTTGCATATACAATTTCAGGATGGACTAAGAAAGATAGAGTCAAAATATTTAAGTGTTATTAAAAATAAAAGTCAAGATATTTTATACTCTAGAGCTATTATTCAATATAGTAACTACTAACAACATGTAGCAAATAAGCACTTAAAATGTGGGTAGTCCAAGTTGAAACATGTTGCAGGTGTAAAATGATCACTGGATTTCAAAGACTTAGTAAAAAATATATATATATATATCACATTAATAATTTTTTATATTGATTTCATGTTGAAATGATAATATTTTAGATATATTGGACCAAATAAAATATATTACTAAAATTAATTTTACTTGTTTCTTTTAACTTATTAATGTGGATACTAGAAAATTTTAAATTATATGTCTTTACATTATATTTCTACTGGGCAGTGGTGGTCTAGACCAACCTAATATGAAGATTTTATCACTTTAATATTTAGGTAAGCAATATTGATTTAGGTTTTTAAATTTGAGAGAAGAGAGATATGAACAGAAGAAAGAACTGTTTGGGATTTGAGCAGAATTCACAAGAACTATGAGAGTCAGGGCTTACTGGACTTGAAAATAAAACTGCATTTCTGGCCAAAACTAAGAAACGGCCCCTGTGCAAAGATCAAATACTGGGCAGTGGTCAAGTTGAGATCAAAGGTTTGGCTTATTAAAACTTCAGACAGATGTAGGGGCTTTTCACAGACCGTCTAGGTTAAACAACAGAGCTTTAAAGATCTTAAGAGTCTTGTCCTACCACAGCCTCAAAGGTGCACCAGGAGCTCATCTCAAAAAGGTCACTGTTGTTGATGACTTATGGAGTGAACTCTGATAAAATTCAAAGAAATGACAAAGTTTATTAGAGACACACTGGTGGAGTGGCGGGAGCACCACCAGCACGGACTAAATGGGACACAGACTTTTGGACTCCCTTCTCCAGCCTTCTCTGGGAGGAAGCAAGCTGTGAGGCTACTCAGTCAGTTGCAAACCTGGGCCGTCTCTCACCCAGGCAGATGTCTCAGAGAGAAGCAAGAGCCCAGAGGACAGAGCTAGGACCTGTGGAGAAGGCAGGGAGCAGCGGTGGGTCCTACTCGAGGAACTGGCAGCATGAGCCACTTGGATTTGGGGATCCAAATCCACTACCCACTTGTAGCTGGGGATCAGGGACTGCTGTGTGTCTCCCACTGCCTCTCTTGTGCACAAGGGTGTCAACTGCGGTTATCCTGTCCCTGCCCCACCGTTGTTTGTTGGGTGTGCGGAAGGCTGCTGGCTTGTCTCTTTAGTTCACAGCTATTCAGATATAAAGAAAATGCTCACAAGGAAGAGCCTCATCCACACTTGGACATGATTTAGATGATGAAACTCTTGTGAATCTTCAGAGCTGAGTGTATGATGCATGTGAAAAAGTGTAAAGAATTTGTGGCCAGAAGGAAGATGATGGCAGATTAAAGATGGCTGCAGATTCTTTGACACTCTTCCCATTGAGAGGTGGGGTCTATTTTCCAGCCCTTTGGTTCTGTGACTGCTTCAGTTATGGAGTAGAGTGGATGTAAACAATGCTAGTTCCAGGCCAACCTTGAGTTGAGCTGACAGCTTCTGCCTTTGTTTCTTGGAGCCCTAAGCTACCATGTGGAAATTCTGACTACCTTGGTTGAAGGACTACTTGGAGAAGTCTGAGGCTACATTAAAGTGGCCCAATGAGCTCAGGCTTAGAAGCCATTCCCCACCCTATGGTATAGACACACGAGTGAAACCTTCCTGGACCCTGCAGAGCAGACCAGTCGCCAGCCGAATACTAGTGAGAGACCGCACGTGGAGCAGAAAAATCACTCAACCAGGTCTTGCCAGAATCCTGAAGTCTGTGCACTGTGAGCATAATGAAGTGATTGTGTTCTAATTCACTAAGTTTGGGGTGGTTTGTTATGCAGCAGTATATCTGGGATCCACACACACACACTACATCCTAGCTGTGTGACCTTGAACACGTTACTTAATGTCTTTGACATCAGTATTTTATCAATAAAATTGGGATAGTAGTATCTACTTATCATGGGTATTAAATAATATATATAAAAATATGTAAAATAATATATACATAATATATCTAAAGCAGCTAGCATATGTTTGGATCTTAGTGTTCGTTTTTTACTTTCTTGTGTTTCCCTGTGATGTCCATTCCCCCTTCCCCTCTTTATAACTTAAACACGGGGTAACAGTTTGTGTTTACTTCAGATACCACCAGTTTTCCTGAAATATAGACAGGTATATATGATACACATAGACACACACGCATCACACATATCTACACATATACATGTATCAGGATTCTAAATCTCATTAGTTTTAGAATTTATAGCCATTTACCACTTTAAAACTGATTATTTGTAAAAGTGGCGAGGATCCTAGTATCCTTAGTTCAAGGAATGGATTACCGTTCTCGTTGTTGGTACTGGTTTCTTATCATGCTATGGTTGTCCATTCAAAATAACTACAATGGATTGTTCACTAATAAATCTGATACATATGGTTTACCTCGGTAAATACAGGGGACTGAGCAGGAGGAACAGGTGGGTTTCTCTGTGCTCCTTCTTAGTTGGCCTCGGATCTCAAAGGAGAACGGATATGGCAGGGCCGGGCTGGGACACGTGCCAGCATCCGCTTTATTAGTTGTCATTACTAAAAACCCTTTAGTGGGGAAAGGCATGCCACGTGTAGTGCCCACCGTTGGACACCTTTCTTGAAAATGTATTTTACCTCAGTACTTCACTCCGCTACTTTTAGCTTATGTATAGGATGGTTTAGTAATTTCTCTCTCTCACAGTATAGAGTGCAGTGACTCTGGTCCTTGTGTGACTCCAGAACTGAAACAAGCACATACAAATAGACCGAAAGTCAGGTAGGCTCTCTGGTGTGTAGAAGACTTGCTGGCTTGTGGGACATAGAGCACCCATTTGCAGGTGGAGAGACAGGACGTGAAAGGATATAAATGTTTATTGTGCATGATGAGACCTAGGGCTCCTGATAAGCGTGTCAATGGATCTTGCAGTTACCAGATCTGGGGCTTCATTTTGTTTTTAAACCTCACTTGTCCGCCCCACCCCCAATCTACGCATCCCTAGTTCTTTGCTTTTACCCTGTGAATTAAAATTCTGTTTTGGAGAATTAAGGGCAGCAAACACCTGTCTGGACAGACCCTCCGGCCCAGAGAGACCCGGGACAGGGGTGAGGAGGCCAGACCCGTGCGCTCCACGCCGGGGACCCAGAGGAGACAGAGGGGCGGGCGCCGGGAGGCCTCCCGGGCTGCGGCCAAAGCCCTGGTCCGGGTCGTG
>NW_007733003.1:29687-57718 GCF_000696425.1 Galeopterus variegatus | reverse complement strand
TGCGTGGGGCCCGCGCCGGGTGCCTGCGCCCGGGGACGGCCGGGCCTCGGGGCGCGGGGCCAGGCCTGGGGGATGCGAGCCGAGGCCTGGGGCTCATTGTGATTGGGTAAGTCTCCATCTGGGAGGGGAGGTGGAAGGAATTGTCTGTCGCGTCCCATTTTGCTGCCGTGTGCGTGATGTTTTCCTGCCTGCGAGGCCGGAATGCATCGGGGCTGTGTTCCCTGCGTCCCTTCATAAAGTCCGGCGTGTGACATCACCCGGCCTTCCAAAGTGCAGTCGCTCACTTGCTCTGAGAAGCACCGCGTCCCAGGTGACTTCTCCATCAGTCCCGAGAGTCCAGCTTGCTCCTGGGACCTGTTCGTCTGAAGTCAGGGAGACATGTCTGTCTTATGTTGGAGGAACAGCTTGGGGATGGCCACCCTTGAGTGGCCTTGCCTATGTGTGTCGCGCAGTCCAGAAAACCATACTGCATTTCAACCCATTCAGAACACAGTGCTCATTTCACACAATCATTTCAAATTGAAATACGAGTACAGAATTTTGAAAGCTGCGGTCCCTGTTTAACATTTGAGTTTCTGTAGGACATTGTGGGGGAGGTTTGTGGGCTATCAAGAAACAATCTAAGAAAGTAAAGACAGACGATTAAGTCATTTCCTGAAAGCTGGAGTGTAGTGACTCCTGGAGATTGAGACCCAGCCTTAACTTTGATGCACCAACAAATTAGTGCTATACAGTTCAATGACTGCCCTAAGAGAACTTAAGATCTGTCCTCAAAAGAATAGCCCTAAATGTACGAACAAGTAATATATTATCATTTCTGAAATTTAAACTGTATAGACAGGAATTAGTGTAAAGTTGTTATATGTCTATGTAATGTGTAATATAAACTTAATAGACATTCCACCACATTCAACCTTTAAAATACAGGGTAAATTCTGTAAGTTGTCTATATTTTCTTAGACTGTGTAGAAGTTATAGGAGTTGATAGTTTACAGGGAATTAAAGATGTTCAATATTATGCATGGAATAACGGTGTAGTGCTTAATTAGAGGACAGAGAAACCAAAGAACCAAAATGCAATTTAAAAAAAAATAAGAGGCTCTGTTTCCAGTTTATAAGGTTGTGGTTCCTGGAGAGATGCCAGTCAGCGGCCTGGGTCGTGGGATAAGTTTTAACCCTATCTGCTTGGTGACCTTGGGCAGTCATTGAGTTATGGGTTCAAATTCCTCTTCACCTAGTTTCTTCTGAATTGTGTGGCCGAATTTTTATGTTGTTACACTGAACTCCAAAGCTCAAGAGGTTTCACAGAGATGAAGAGGGGAAGTAGGAGTTTGCAGGCATCCATTTGGTAGTAATTCCTGGGATCACGGTAGAGCTTCCCGTCTCCCCTGCCCTGCAACTTCAAGACCTCCCCCAGCTGCACTTTCCAGTGAGTAGGGGAGCTGGTTTGGGGAAGGATATGGTGTAATGTGAAGGGAGAAATTACTTCCTCCATTTCATAAATAATTTTCTTCTTAGTTTGAAAAGACACCTCCTGCCCTGCAAGAAAAGTGAATTTCTGGAGGAAGAAATTATTATTCATTGAAAACAAAACAAACTGGCATGTGTCCAAATCAGTGAATTTGGCTTTCCAGTTGCACAAAATGCAAGGAAGAATCTAGAAGCAAAAAGTGGTAGTGAGTGCTGCAGAGGACCCACTTGGCCATGAAAGCCAATTTTGGGGGTATCAGCTGCTCAAAGAAGAGCTGTGCCTTTTCTATCTTTACAAAGAATAAAAAATTCTCCTGAAATGTCCTGAATGTGGAGAGTATTTTAATGTCTGATCACAATGCAATCTTTTGTTTTAAGCATGAATTTTCAGAGTAATTACGGAGCAAAAACGTGCTCTGTGTTTGGGTCACCAATTTAATCTTTGCCCTTTGATTCTTTCAACAAACAGAGACAGCATCTCTTGTGTGACAAACATTATTTTAGATGCTACATATATAAGTAAGTGAACAAGGTGTGAAGATCACAATAAGTTAAAATGCCAGAAGAGATCTCTAGAACACAAAATGCTGTAGGGGCTACAAAGGAACAGTGAGAACTCAGCATTTTCATAGAGTAATATATNTGAAAGCCAATTTTGGGGGTATCAGCTGCTCAAAGAAGAGCTGTGCCTTTTCTATCTTTACGAAGAATAAAAAATTCTCCTGAAATGTCCTGAATGTGGAGAGTATTTTAATGTCTGATCACAATGCAATTTTTTGTTTTAAGCATGAATTTTCAGAGTAATTATGGAGCAAAAACGTGCTCTGTGCTTGGGTCACCAATTTAATCTTTGCCCTTTGATTCTTTCAACAAACAGAGACAGCATCTCTTGTGTGACAAGCATTATTTTAGATGCTACATATATAAGTAAGTGAACAAGGTGTGAAGATCACAATAAGTTAAAATGCCAGAAGAGATCTCTAGAACACAAAATGCTGTAGGGGCTACAAAGGAACAGTGAGAACTCAGCATTTTCATAGAGTAATATATGACATATATGACGATGATAATGGCAGTGAGCGGACAAACCTGACTTATCTAGCACTGACTATATAGACACTGAACATACTTGATCACTTTCAAGTCTCACAACCCAGCCATACAAAAGAAGTTGACAGTATTGTCATTGTTTTACGGATGTGGATATTGAGTCCAGGAGACAAGTAACTCGCTCAAAGCATCAATGGCAGAGCAAATTCAAATCCGCTGTTATTATTATACAGATGTCACGAAAGAACAGTATTTTAGTTAATTCATCACACTGAGTTTTAAAATTATTTCTCAATAACATACTAATATATCAGTATGTATTTCTTAATGTTTAAGACAGGTCTCTTTGATTTAATTTTTTAGTCCATTGTTTTATCTTTGCTTGAAAAGTTATTGAGTCACACGTAAACAATAAATAATTAAAACAACTGAACAGGGGTAAAGATAGTTTATTAGTACAAAAGTTTGTCCTATGTTCTTTTCTCTGGTGCACTTTTCCTTAACACCTTTATCCTCAGAATTACTCAATTGTACTTAAAACATATAAGAAGGAGAAAAATCATTTAATTCTATTATTCTCTCCTGTACAAAACATATCTATGGAAAGCAGAGGTCCTTGCCAATCTGTTTATGATAATTAATTTGTTTTACAAATGTCCTTTGTTGTACAGTGCTGTGGATACATAAGTGAGAGCAGAATTTATTCCATTTACAAAAATGGAAATGTTGAACACCACATGCTAGAGTGGTGTTCTTGTTAGAAATACTGAAAGTTGAGGTTTTTTTTTTCTAATTCACTGCCATATTTTAAATTAATATGTTTTATTTGCATGGAAAAATATGATTTCTATTAAAAGAATAGAAGTGGTTTACTTTTAAGCATTAGGAAGATATTTTGACTAGAAGAAAGTAAATGTTTTAAGAAGTTCATTGAAAGGGCATTTTAATGATTAACATGAACTGTGTTACACTAGTTAGGTTTAAAAGTTTATTTAAAATTTAGATATTTCTTCTGTTCTAGTTCTCCATTACCTTTTAATATTTTCAAACTCTAAAAATCAGGATACACACAAAACAACAATGCTAAAGTCAAGTGAGTTAGATGTTTGTGTGGCTTCTTAGTGAGTCAAAGGGATTTGTTATATTTCAGAATTACTATGGGATTAATGATTTTTTTTACTGGAGGAGTAGATGACTTTTACAGGTTTGAGGCGGCTTGATCAAGGGACAAGTGGGTCCTGAAATCCAGCCATGTTTTGCTTGCTGAGCCTTATGCTTTGCAGTAAGACTGTGTCTGGAATATTGTCAACTGCTTGGGGCAGCTTTTACTTCTCTGGCTAAGTCACAAAAAGTTGTTGTTGTTTTGTCCAGTTCACATAAAGGTATATGTAAGTTAGTGGCCACCTTGATTCTAAGAAAAATAAAAATGGCAAGGTCCTAGATCTCAGTTTCTTGAGGACGTGGAGGGTGTACATGTGTGTGTATGTGTGTATGTGTATGCACATGCACGTGTGTTTAGGGGGACATGGCAGAAGAGGAGCAACTTTATACAAAAGGAAATTTTAAAAATCTTAATGAATAAATTATTATACAAGGGAAATTTTCATGTTTTATTTTGTTTTTATTTTTCAGAAGAGGACTGTCAGAAGGATCCAGAAAGAACAGTTTTGTTGTGAAAAGCAAAGATCCTTTACCTACGCATTTTACAAGAAATGTGCAGAAAGCCATTGATAAATATACCTGGTAAGAATTAACCTGTTAAATGCTTCTGATTAAAAATGAAAAAATGCCCATAACAAATATGAGAAACAAAATCAGTGATTGGCCATGAATTTCTAAAAGTAAGATGCAATTTTATTTTGAACCTAGGGAAAATGTTATACTGCAAAAATAGTTTTACCTTAATGTACCGTGAAATTAACAAATATATTTCATGAAAGAAAGAGGAAGTAGGCTCAGAGAAGTAAAGCTACTGACCAGTACAACGTCTTCCTAAGTAAATGTTATTTCTGTCGCTTATGTTCATTCCTGCAGTGAATCTCCTCCGTCATCATTTTCATCCAGCGGAAGCCACACGCCCAGGGAGGCCCACAACTCTTGGTCTGGTTCTACTACACAGAGTTCTACCACTGGTTTGTCTACAGAGAGGAGCTCAATATATTCTTGGAGAGATGATGTATGTCTCAGAATATTTTGGATAATCCTGTGGTTATAATTTATAATGAAGAATTGCTTTCTTATGTTCATAAAATCTTTTTACTAATTATAAACTCATTACCTATTTACATACATCCGTATGCATACATATAAAAGGATTTACATGTTACATGTAAAAATATCAGAATACCTAAATATAGAGAAAAATAACGGTTACCCATAATCTCATAGCCCAGAGTCTTAACTGTTGATAATTTTGTTTTTTCCACCCTCCCACATCTCTCCCTCACCCCCACCCCCATCCGCAGTATGTTATATGTGACTTCTTGTTTGGTATCTGTGGCTGGAAATTCAAGACAAACCCTGACAACTGGGAGCTTGAATAAGAGAAAAACTTTGGAAAGTGTGAATTGTAAAACATCACCATGATTACAGAATTCCCCCCTCAATAGTCTCAGTCAGATATTTTAGTCTCACCTTCCACCCCTAGTGGAAGCTGTTAACCGACTTTTGTTCTTTGTGAGAGTGGGATTCTCAGCTGGGTGAACTTTTAGTCTACAGCTCTGGCTGTTGTTGAGAATTCTGCTGGCTCAACAGCCTCCTGCCTCTCTATCCCCTCAAGTGTCCCCAAGAATCCTGGGACACGGCCTTTTGTGAAGCCCATCTGGCTACAGAAGGGCCTGCACTATAGTGCCTTGGGTGTTCTACTTACTTCCTCGTTTGTATTCTGTTTTTCTTTGATATCTTTAAAAGCAGGTCTCCACTCTCACAGCACATCTGAATTTACTTCCTTGTATACAGCAGTGATTCCCAAAGGAGTAGGAAGTGAAAGAGTCGTGGGAGGGGATTCTGGAAGAGTCAGCTCAGAATTGCTCAGGGTACTTTTTCAAACAATGTGTGACTTCCTCATTTATCATCAACTGTCCCCTGTTCCCCACCCTCATGCCCACCCACTGCCATAACCTCCCACACCCTTTTTCCTCATGAACATGCCTGTGGGAAGAAGGCTGAGAGCCATTGCTTCATTACTGTCCAAATTCTGGGATTCTTTTGCTACAAATTTTCATAGAATTGCCAGGGAGATTCTTATGACTTCCAGTTATAGAATTTAAAATACTCCAGACCCTATAGTTGCTTTTCACTTTAATTTTTTAAAAAATTTACTTTTTGATAGGAAATATTTACAATGGCAACAAAATGCAAAAGACAAAGAAATGAAAGTAAACTCCCATGTCCCAGCTACCCAGTTCCCTTTTAAGAGACAAATTTTATTAGATTTCTTCTTATTTGCACTTTAAAAGAGATAAGTCGACTACCTGTAATCTAGGGATCTATTATTAATTTGAGAGAAGAACTTACACAGAAAATATTGAATAGCATTCTGTAAAAATCAACCTGAATTGGCCATTTTTGGTCAGGTATGTCACATTGAATATGCACTTGGTTGCTTTGAGTTGTGGATTAGATTTCAGATTCACTAGTCCTGGAAGAAAACATGGCTGGGCTCTTGCTCTGGAACCCAGTGCAGTGCCGGTTCTCCCACTTAGAGCAATGTTTATGTTCTCTTTATTGGCTGTGAGAGCTATAGGACTATTATCTCCCAACAGAGACCATGTAGGAAGGCTGAAAGGTCTTTTCATCCACAGTTCACTCCACCCATGGTACAAGAATCTCTTAAGGCCAGACAGGAATCTCTGGCCTCACCATAACAACCACTTTTTAGGATAATTACGGATTTTCTATTTTTTTGCTTCATTGATTAAAAGATGGTTAATGGCCCTTTCTACAAAAGTAATTTCATTTTCCGTAGTATCAACAGGAGAAAACAAATAGCTTGTATTTTGCAGATGTGCTTAGGTGTGTTAAGCACAACTATATGAGGGACATGTCTGTGTACATATATGTGTATATGTGTTTGTGCATAGATATGTGGGTGTGTGTATATCTGTGTATCTGTATTTACTTCTATGTCAATATGTATACCTGTACCTACATCTGTATCTATGTAAAGTCTCAAAACTCGTGTGGTAGGAATTATCTCTATTTTTCACTTGAATCTGAGGGTCAGAATGAGAAGTCATTTATCAGAAAAGTAAAAATTGGAGCACTGGTATGTCTGACTGCAAAGCCCACATGCTTTTTATCATGTTATACTCCCTCTTATATAATAAGTTTCTTTAAATTTATGTGTCATTGATTGTGAAGCCCATATTTCTACAACTTTTAGTGTGGTAACTAAGTGTGCATTTCTGTTTTAGGAATTTGACAAAGCCAGTGCACAGAAGGTGCAGCAGTTGTTCTGGGAGGTGGACGAAATGTTATTTGAAGGGAAAGTAAGCCCTCAGACCCAGAATCTGCAGGCTGAATGCAGTGAGTGGGCAGGAAGATCCCTCCACCTGAGGTAGGGACATTGTTCACAGAAATTCTCTGGGATGGATTTTTGAACTACCCCTCCCGGCATGGCTTCATTCAGTCAAGACATTCTGGCTGAAAGTACTTGCCCAGTCATAGTATGTATCCAGAAGGCAGTCCCTTACTGAGAAATCACATCCTTTGTTATGGTGTCTGAGGAAATATTGAGACATTTCAGTGCTCAAGTGCCTTTTAATGTGTGAGAAGCAAATCCAACTCATCTTCAGAAAAGCATTACATACGTAACAAATACAAGAATGGCAGAAATAAGCTTTCACCTTCACGCTCACTAGTATGTGAGCAGCATGTGTCTGTCCTTCATCCCTGAGAATGACGCTGGGGGTGACGGGTGGGCAGAGTAATTACTTGCCGAATGACTGGACAGATGCATCTTTCCTTTCCACCACCATTTCTTATGTGGGGAGGAGCATTTATTAATTTTATATCAAAGATGGAGAATATAGATTGGGTATAAAGGAAAACTTTTTTTCCTTCAATCATTATATAAGTCCGTTTCTGTTGCTTATGAAAGAATACCTGAAACTGGGTAATTTATAAAGAAATGAAATTTATTTCTTACAGTTTTAGAGGCTGGGAAGTCTATGGTCCAGGGGTGCATCTGGTGAGGGCCTTCTAAGTGACACACCATATCACATGGCGAGAGTGGGCTGAGCAGAACAGAGCTAACCTGCTCACTTGATCTCCTTTTACGGCCATCAGAACCATGCGCATTACTCTATGAATGGGTCACTCCATTCATGAGGGCACAGTCCTCACTATCTAATCACCTCTTAAGGGCCACACCTTTCAATTGCCGTGATAAGATTTCCCATCCTCTTAACACTGTTACAGTGGGGGTCAAGTTTTCAGTACCTGAATTTTGGGGGGACACATTTGATCCATAAAAGTCACTCAGCCAAACTACTTATGGAGAAGTCCATTTCAGTTATCTGAAGTTTCTCTATATTTGAGTAAAATAAATTAAAGCACTCATGTAAATGTGAATGAATTTTCTGGTTATCTCAACTAGGTAATTTAAAAAAAATCTTGACTAAGTAGGCTGTTTTTTTTTTCTTTTCAGTCCTTCATAAGCCCCATGCCTTACAGAGTATGATATATCCACCAGATATTCATTGTTGATGTTTATTTTTCTGGGGATGGTGCGCTTATCAAAAAGTCAGAAGCTCAGACTTGTTCCTGTCACCATTATTTTCCAGTAGTTAAGATAAAAAACAAAGGAGGGAGGGGGGAGTAAGAAAAGATCACAAGGTACATAAGCCAAGGGTATACGGGAGATCTTCAGAAGTTTGTGTATGTTAGTTAACATATGGAGAGAGTTTCCAAGTGCCCAGCATTGCCTTAGACGCCTGAGTCTGGCATACATTATCTCAAAGCCACTAATCAGTCCTACAAGGTAATGGTCATTATTCTATCTTGCATATGAAAAACAAACTAACCAATGATATCAGTGGCTTAGCCTGAGAATGTTACCTCGAGACTCTTGTCAGGGGGGAGAACAGTCCATCCCACCCTCTCAAAGACTGTGCTTTTTCTGTGACATCAGGATGCTTCTGATTTACCAGTTGGCACCTTATCGTGTCATACGCATACCTTCAAAATCATTATTGTAGCCTACTGTTAAAATCACAGAACATGTTTCCCTTGTCTGATCAACAATATCAGTAGCTTCTTATTTTGTTTACCTTGCAGAGTTCTAGGAAGACAGCTCATCCTGCCAGCCGATGAAGGGTTTCAGCATTTCCAGGGTAGTGTGCCTAGTTCTGCTGTACACAAACCCTTACCTGACACCTGTGAATGCAGCAGCCACATCAGAGAGTATGTTTGGAAAAGTCACTTTCAAAAAGTATATTTAACTGTGTTTTAGTTATACTTTTTTTGTTTATCTTATTCATGAGCCTTGGCTCCACCAAATATGCAAGTTTAGATTTTAATGGAGGGTGGGTACAGAGAATTTTTTTTGCAAGATGCCCTGATTCTAAGTTGATGATGTGTGTATATATGTGTATATGTGTGTGAGTATGTATATATATATGTACATACGTAAAATATATATGGAGCATACACACACACACATACACACACACACACACACACACACAGAAGTTAACTTCAACTTTTGCTCCAAAGGCACAGTGAAAGATGGGCTACATTCAGAATCAAAAAACACCTCATTGCAATGAATCCTAAGCCTTAAGGCAGTAGCAGCAGAAGAAGTAAAGCTCCATCCTTTTTTCCTTTGCTCACTAATACATTTTGATAAATTTCTTTATGCCATTCAAACATACTGTGTTTGATGTCACCGTGCCGTGACATCCATTCATTATAGCAAAGAGGATACAGACTCATAGAATAATTTAGGCTTTTAAGAAACCCTTAAAATTTTTAACGATGCCTGTGTTAAAATGTTTTTAAGGATATGAGCTTTGTCAAATGTAATATTAAAGGATTTTTTATTTGGGATTATGTACTTTATAAGTAATTTAAAGATTCACCATGATCATGCAAAAATTGTATTCCTGATGTGCTACAAACTCCCATGAAGAATCTGCTTTTTCCCATAGGTTGTGCATCTCTGGCTCTCATATAGTCCCGGCAGCACTCTCAGCCTCTGCCCCGCCAGGCCCTGATGGCACAGACCTTGCTGACCTAATGGCATGTCCATCCTTGGAAGAAGAGGTTTATGAAATGGATGGAAAGATTGAAGAGTATTTCGCTTTTGACAGAAAAGAGGAGTAAATAGAATTTTATATGATTTCAACTTCATAGTATAATTTATTCGACATTTATTTTTACTATATGCTCATTGCTAAATGAGAGAGACTCAGAATCTGAGTATTTTTTACTCATCCAAAAGATTTGTAATCTTTTGAGAGAATGTATTCCCCAAAGTTTTTAGGTTCCTAGCAGGAAGTGTATATTCTAGAGCACTGCTTCTGTTTATTCATGACAACACGGCACAGACAGAAAACAAGAACTGTACTCAGCGTGCCTGTGAAAATGGACAGGGCTCCTAGTGGCCTCATGGCCACATCAGCTGTCCTGTACCCATTGCCCAGAAAGGCAAAGGGGAAGCTCTGCACTAAATGCTTATTTTGTCTTAACCAAAAGCTACAAATACGGTATGATAAAAATTTACATTGTGATTAAAAATTGGTACATTCAAAAATATTAGTATGCTAAAATAAATATTAACAAATTTAAGAAGATTGAAATTATAGCAAGCATCTTTTCTGGCCACAGTGGTATGAAACTAGAAATCAATAACAGGAAGAAAACTGAAAAATTCAGAAGTAGGTAGAAATTAAACAACATACTCTCAACAGCCAGTAGGTCAAAGAAGTAATCAAAAGGGAAATCAAAAATATCTGGGGACAAATGAAAATGGAAACACAACGTAGCAAAACTTACGGGACACAGCAAAAGCAGTTCGAAGAGGGAAGTTTATAGCAATAAAGGCCTCCATCGAGAAGAAAGATCTCAAATAAACAACCTAACTTTATACCCAAAGGAATGAGAAAAAGTTAGTAGAAGGGAAAAAATAACAAAGATCAGAGACAAAATAAACGAAACAGAGACTAGAAAAAGACAATTTAGCAGATCAGTGAAACTCAGAATTAGTTGTTTGTTTTCTTCCCCAGCTTTATTGAAATATAACTGACAAAAAATTGGGTATATTTTACAAAAAACAATGTGTTTTAAAAATAATGTCTATTAACATATGTATAAATGTATGTACATGCATGATAGGTAGATAGAATTATGGTAACTTTAGCCATTGATGCTTTTAGTCATTAGCATGGGTTTTTATCCTTAGCGATGACGAGTGTCTTGAAGGAAAACCAGCTCACCGTGGTAGGAAGTGGCAGAAGCACGGACTTCCTCCCATCTCCCCTCATGACTGCATCAAAGATGCTGTGGCAGCCGAAGTATTCGATAACGTCTGGACAAACGTGGTAGAAATGTTGGAAGAACTGATTAGAAAACACTGGGAAACTACACCCACAGGTACTTATTTGTAGAATTTGGTCTCACGAAAAGAAAAACAAGACCCCTGTTCCTCAGCTGTGTGCTCCCCAGCCCAGCTGGGCCATGCCTGGAAGGTGGCTGGGGTGAGAAGTGGGCCTCCTGCCTTCTTCACACGGGAGCTCTCATCACGCCAGAAAGGACGTGATTGCTTTTTGAGTCATAAAAATAATGTATATGCACTCTGGGAAAAATACAGAAATACTCCAGAAAGAAGCTAGAAGTCACTTTTTAAATTGTAAAAACCATACCCAATTAATTTCTAATAATGGGATATTTGTTATTAATTGTTGGTGACATTATTTGCAAAGTACAATGTAAACATAGCCAATTTAATAATCATTTGTCTTCATTTATACTTACAAAATGTTCTCTAAACTACTTAAAATTGAGCAGAGACATATCATAGAAATATCAGTAGTAGACATTAATAACTAGTTTTATGTAATCAGTTTGTACAATAAGGCAATAATCATGTTAATTTAAATACTGTTCTTTTGCTCTTTTTCTAGCCCAAAGGGATTAGTTGGGCTTTTATAAAATACTAAGACTCTTTATTGCCCCACTGTATAATCTCTGTTTTTCTGCATACCACTAAAATGAAAGTCACATTAGCCAATTGTTCCACGCAGGTCTGTGCTCTCCACAGTAAAAATGTTCCCTTACCAGTGGCCATAGCATAGACCCATGGTAACTCAAAAATAAATATGCTCTTTGAAGAATGAATTTTAAGTATATGTATTAGATAATCTGATGTTTCTTGTAATATTGATTTTTTTTGTTGATACAGAAGGAAAAAAGCAGAAGGAAAAACAGGAAGTGGCTGAAAATAGATCTCCACGTACACTCATTTCCCGTGTTCACACTGATGTATCAAGTGTTCCCCTGTCCAGAAGTTCTGAGATTCGCAGCATTTCCCTGGCTTCTCATCTTAATCCACTCCAGGTAGATGCTTTTACACTGTTCTCTCTCATTCTATCAGTCTTTATATCTCTCGCCTCAGCTTGTCAAGAGTGCCACTCTATTAAATTCTATTATCAAGATACTTGGGTCTGTTTGTCAGTAAAACTAAAACATAGTATGATTATTTCATAAAGCTTAATAGAATTTTTTAATGGAGTAGGACACTTAGATACTTCAAGATGTGGAGCTGTTTTTTATATTTTGGGAGGAAAAAATGCTTTCCTCCTAACATTTGAAAATTATAAAAGATCTCCTTCCACTGAAGTAATAAAAGAATCAAGGAGTTTACATTGGGTTCATTCAACATTTATTGAGTTTGTATTAAGTGTACTATATTAGGTGTTTCAAAGAGATATACAGATGAATAAAATATGGTCTTTGACCTAGTGAAACAAAAATTATAACACAAGGTCAGATGCAAATACATGCTGTGAGATACATATAAAAAAAGTGTCACAGGAGAATCAAGGAGAGAATGATTTGTCCTGATTAGAGGATGAGGATTTATCTTTTGCATTGGAGTGAAATTGGGGCAGAAACATGAAGAAATGAGTGGGTCTTTTGTGGATGAGTATTCTGAGTGGGCCATTTCAGGCTGAGCAAAGGCATGGATGGATGAAAGATGGGGTGGGTTTGGGGAACAGTGATTGTACGGAGGGTTCAGAGAACAGGATCCTGGCAACAGCAGGGCATATTGGAAAGAAAAGGGAATTTGGAACCAAGAGGCCTATGAGGAGTATTATTTTGGACACGTTAACTTTTCTAAACTTTAGTTTCCTTATCTGTACAATGAGGATAATAATATGGTGTCCACGGGATTGTTGTGAGAAAAAATCATAGAAATATGTGAGAGCTCCTGACACAGAATCTGGCCTATACTAAGCATTCAATAAATTTTTCTTGAATTGCATCCTTATCCAAAGATCTAGTAGCAGATGAGGCTGGAAACAGACTTGTTTATGGGAGGTCTTCAGTGGTGCTAAGGAGTTTGAATTTTATGTTTCACACAGCCCATCTTGTGTGGGGGAGCAGAGAAAAAGGGTAAGACAGGATTCCTGGTCTTTAGCTGCATTTAATTTCCAATTTAGTTGGGGGGAGTCAAGCTGTGCAAAAGAATACTATGTGCACACACACACAAACACAAACACACACACACACACACACACACACAAGGAGAGGCCATATAGTTGATAGTAGAGTGAATGAGAGTTTGAGCTTTGTATATAGACTATAAATTTGGAGCCTGACATCACTACTTATTAGCTCCATGATCTCAAATCAGTCCCTTTCTCTCAAAATCTCAATATTATTATCTCTGGGATCTATGAGATAGGAAGCTGTGAGAAAGGATAAAACATTTACCACAGTGTTTGGCATAGAGTAGGCATTCAATAACTTAGCTTTTATTATTACAATTAGATTCTAATTATATATTATATTATATATTTTGTAATTAGGTGTGCTTTAGATCATAAATGCTGTGGGGTTCAGAGGAAAAATATCATACCTTTCACAAAGTAGGGTAAGAATGAACTAAACCCTAATGGATAGGTAAGATTGTTAAGCTGAAAAAGAAAAGGGATGATATTCAAGGAAGAGGCAAAAATACGCACCCAGCATAGGAGCAAATAAACAAGTATCTTCATAAGATGAAAAGAACACAGGCCTAAACCAGGGTGTGTGGTTCAGGGAGCAGTGGGTAAAACTGAATATCGAATAATTTTGTTTTACTCTCTAGTGTAAGGGCTTTATAATAAGTCTCATTTGTTTTTTCTGTTTGAAAGAAACTTTTGAAATTGCTAACTGCCTACATTTTTGGTCTCTTTAAACTGCTCTGATAGGTTCAATACAATATTTCTCACTTTGTTTATTGGGCAGCATGAATCTTATAAAAATGAACAGTTGATGATAACAATATAGAAAAGAACCTTTAAATATTAGGCAAAATAAATTGACCTGAGAAATAGGGAAATTTTAAAAATAAGGAGTTTTTTAAAGCTATTTTGTTGCTTTTATAACTACTTCATTTGGATAAATGTTAAAAGGAAATGAATGGACAGCAAAGTTTAATAATAATAGAGCTTATTTTGAAGTGGTCAAAGCATTCTAGCGGTAATGATAATAGATCTTAATTTATTCCTCTAACATTTCTTTATATTTATATTCAATATGGGGAAAATGTGATTGTGGTTGCCATATCTATTCTGGAACTACAATAGAATTCTAGTCAGAAATCATACTCACGTGAATCTAAACATTATTTTAACTCCTAGTTGGTCATATTGTGGGACTGAAGAGGGAATTAATAATTATTTAATCCTTACTTTATGCTTTCACAAATGTCATCTAATTTAATTCTCACAATAGCTCTATGAAGTGGATATCATTATTTCTCAACTTAAAGATGAAGATATTAAAGCTCCAAGAACAAAGTAATCTTTCCAAGGTCATCAACCAGGAAGCAGTTAGAACTGGGATTCAGATTTAAGCCTTTGAGATCTTATGCTTGGGTTTTTCCCCAGGCTATTATGCCGCTGCTGGAAAGAGAATTCTGGCAAGTGTGATGGATAGGATGGGAGAAGTCCAGGGCAAGCAGACCAGTTAGGAGCTGTGATACCTTTTCTTCACTTCTCCAGATCCTCTCTCCACCTTCTTCACCCTGTAGTGCCCGAGAGGTTGATACACATTGACTACAGTAGTCCCCCCTTATCTGAGGTTTCACTTTTGGCAGTCCAAAAATATTTAGTGGAAAATTCCATAAAAAAGCAATTAGTAAGTTTTAAATGGCACGCTGTTCTGCATAGTGTGATGAAATCTCATGCTATCTGTTGGGAAAATAGAATAATTTAATCAGGCTCCCTTGCCTGCCCATCTGGTTGGGGGATGATGCGGCGCATTCTTTGTAAGCAAATTGTGTGTGGGTGGGTGGAGTTAGTGTGCATGCACGGGGCCGCAACTTGGCTGGTGTCTGCCTTGGGTATCTGCCCTACATGGCCATCCTCTCCAACCTATAGCATCCAAGGACCTGTTTGCTGGTTACCTAGCTCATAGACCTGCATGTGACGGGTCTGGTGACCCAGCCTGGCATGTGAGAGGTCTGCAGACCCAGCCTGGTAGGTGAAGGGTTTGTGACCCAGTCTGGACAATGGGCTTGAGGGGTCTGTGAGCACCAAATCCATCCCTAGCTCGACAATTGGCCCAGTTGGCAGGATTACGGGCAGGTAAAAGAGCTCGACACCATCCCACTCCATCTGGCCAGCGATGTGAATCATCCTTCTGTCCAGCAGATCCACACTGTGTACATTCCTGCTCATTGTCACTTAGTAGTCATCTTGATCATTGGGTTGAGTGTCATGGTATCCCAGTGCTTGAGTTCAAATAATTCTTATTTTACTTCATAATGGTCCCAAAGTGCAAGAGTACTGTGCCTAATTTATAAATTAAACTTTATCATAGATATCTATGTACAGGTAAAAACATAGTGTATATAGGGTTCGGTACTATCCGTGGTTTTGAACATCCGCTGGGGGTCTTGGAACACATCCCCCGTGGATAAGGGAGACCACTATATATCAAAGGAATCCCTAGCCCTCCAACTTCTGGGAGCTCAGAGCATGGGAGGAGAATGAAGCCTGGTTGTTTCCCTTTGGCCTACTGCCACATCACATGGGTTGGTGTCATTTCTCTGCTCTCTCCAGGTGCCTGGAACCTCTTTCCTACTTCCTGCTGCTGCGGACCTGGGTGTGGTATAATGTGTCTCCATTGTTATGAGCCTTGGAGATTTACATGATTTCTGGTTAATTTCTCTTCTCACATCTTTATAAAATATAGTTCCTTTATTAACTTTTCTCCAAATTAGTCAGTTTAAGAGTGCCATTTGTTTCCTGCTGATTCCTGACAAGCATCAGTAACTGCAATGGCAATGGATAATTTAATTTTTTTTTTTTTTTACTTTTCTCAGATTCATCGCTTCTCCAACAATTTTTGTAGTAATTTGAATGGTGTAATGACAATTCAAGCAAAACCACTTCAGCAGAGACCTACATATTTTGCAGATAAATCACAGTATGTATAAGAAATAATTACTCAGCCTTTTCCCTGTGCTAGAAACACATGAACACTAAAGACTACAGAGGACATAAAATAATAAAGATCTCATTTAATCCAGATGTGCCTGAGCACTTTCTAGGGGAAATGTAGTCAGTGTTTAAAAGTAAACACAGATTATGCTAACATCAACCAGAAAATAATTACTATTATATATTGGGTTGGGAGAGATGAGAAAAGAGGAATGTAGCTATGAATTCTTAATCTTGTGGACTTTGCTATTTGACTACAAACAATGGGAAATTTAAATCTTTTTTCTTTTGGATGGTTCTTCATTGAAATTGAAATAGAAATGATAGCCTCTCCATTCATTCAGCAAACACTTCGGAGTAAGTTCTATGTGCCAGCCACTGCTCTGGACAGTACCTAGCAAGACACAAATATATGTGTTCCCTGTTCCCACAGCACTTGCACCTGAGTAACCAACTGGATTTCTCTCCCCCAGGAATGAACGAGAAGACAAATCATTGGGTGTAGGGTCCGGTGCTGTTTCCTCTGCACAGCACCGACTGGGACGAATCTCAGATAATCACGGATTACAGACTCCTGCAAAGAAAACACCAGTATATAGGAGGCTGCCTTCTCTTACTTCAGATTCACAGAGAATAAAGACCCCCAATGTGTATAGTGATGAAGTTCTTAGGGGAACAAAACTGTAAGTCTTGTTTCTCTCATGATAAACTAAAGGTCACATACGTCAGAGACACTTGTCAATTAGGGTTTATAAATTATTCTGGACAAAGCATCCTCTATCAAATTTTATGTAGACACCTTCCTAATAAGTTCACTAATTTTGAGTATTTAACATTGATTTTGTTCCAGTAATACACTTAGCTTATCCTAGAATATAAGGTCAGTCAGTGTACCTGTAGCACAGGCAGCTCAGTGAAATGAAACAGTGATGGTGGGTTGATCGTGGATGGATTTCTGGCCTCTGCTGAAAAAATTATAATTAATTAATGCTTTCAAATTACATAACACTCTTTTATGGGGAGGTTTAAATACGATAATGTATATAAAAATGCTGTAAAAGTAAAAGGGAAAGGTACCTATCAGTTTTTATTTATCTTTAAGGAGGTGTTTCACTCTATGTGGGAGTTTCAGAAAAGCTTTGGCCTTAGGGACTAACATCAAATCATTGCCTACTTAGGAAGTTGTCTCTTCCTTTACCATAGAATTCTGAAGGAGCTTTCCGGCCAACTTAAGTGTCAGGCAGTAACAGCTAGTGTTTATTGACTGCTTTCTTTGTTACCAACACCAGGTCAATGGATTACACTTTATCTTATTATTCCCCCACCACAAATTTTTGAGTTGGTGCTCATATTATTCCAAATCTAAGATGTAGAAACAGAGGCTGAAAGAAGTTGAATAATTTGCCAAATATCATCGCACCAGAGGACAGAGCTGGGCGCACCCACCATGCTTTCTGGCTCTGGTATCCACCCCCTGGACCACCATGCTGCAGGCTTTCCACAGCAAGGGAGGGAGTTAATAGAGGGACTGAGCACAGGTCCCCCTGCAGGACTTGGAGGACTGAGCAGCTGCCAACTCTTACTCATAATAGGACTCTTTCAAGATGCATTCATAACACCACGTGGCTTTTTGATAGGTCAGTGTTTCTTTTACAAGTCAGGACTGCTACTTACAGCTGTATTCGGGTCTGTGCTGTTAATTCACGACATCTCTACCCGCTTCATTCTAAGTGTGGCCCCCTAGCATGCCTTATTCACCCCATGCCCACATCACTGGCATGTGACAGGCTCTCTCCTCTTTCTCCCAGCCTACCTGGGCTCCACCACCACTTTCATCAAAAACCATTTCTATTTCCTATTGAAATAAATTCAGGTGCCTTCAATTGTACATTTCCTCCATCTTTGACCCCTGCCTCTCTGTAGACCAATGTTTTCAGCTTTTTTTTTTCATGATTGCCACACTAAGGAACCCTTTTAGACTATTTTTCCTAATTGCTCTCCCACCCATAGAATTTCGGTACCACAGACAGACCATACATCTATATGTATAGCTGTGCTTTATACATGAGTACAATTTTTTGCCCCTGAGGGACCACTTTTTGCCCCATTGAGAGAGATTTCACACTCTTTGGTTATGCACACTTATTTCCCATGACTTCTTCTCACCCACCTTGATTCTGGTCAGCCTCATCATCTGTCTGACTCACAAACACACCAGCTATGCATCCTCTTACTTCCATGATTTTGTTCATGCTGTTTCTTTAATTTTTATTGAAATATCATTTCCCCCCTAATTGTCATAGTACTATAATTTCACCTTGGAACAATAGGACAATAGCAAAAATATGAGAAGAAATCAAAGATCTCCTATATGCCCATCACGTAAATATAGGAATGATAACTGTTGGTAAGTTTCCTATCAATTTTGTCTAGGATTATATTTGTTTTCCATTGCCTTTTTTCTAACCCTAGATGATCTTACTATTGTATGATGTAGCACTTTTTCATATAATTTTTTTCCTTAAAAAATTATATCATTTATATTTTCCATGTTATCAAATTTTTTGAGAGCAAGATTTTAATGACTACAAAATAATCATGTGGGTATATGATAATTTATTAAGTATTGCCCTATTAAAGAAACTTTTCATTTTTTTCTGTATTTTCATTATGATACTGTGCAGTTAGCATCATTATATATCAATCTTAATAAGGATGTCATTAAATTGTTTCCTAGTGCTGTAGTCCTCGAAGGAAAACTACCAGATCAAAGGTTATAGATATTTTTAAGGTCAAAGTGCTTCCCAGGACGATTATACCAATTTATAGCCCCACTTGCAATACAAAAAGTTGTCTCTTTCCCTGCAGCTTCTAAACTTTGGGTACTATGAATTTCTAGAATGTCTGTTATTGGGCAAAAAGCAGGTAATTAATTTTGGAATATCAACACCTGGTTAGAGTAGCTCCCTACCATTATGCTCATATTTATCTTCCTGAAACTCAGCCCACTTGAACATTGTTTTCATTTTCGTTTTGTTTTGTTTTACATTTATTTTTACATATGTATATGGTCCAGTGTGTTGCTTCAATACATGCATATACTGTACATTGATTCACTTATGGTAGATAGCATAGGCAGATTGTTATTAATAGCTCAGGTTGGGAGCTTCATGGTAGCATCTGTCCCCCCGTCTCTGCACCTGGGTGCTCAGTAACATGTCGTCATGTTTACAGGCAAACTGGAATAGACCACATGTCTCCTCCACCAGTTCAAACCTCACGGAGCAGGCTACCCCCAATAGGCTCAGAGACCAGGGAGCAAAACTCTGCAGTTCCTGGATCCCGCCCTGTTTCTGTAAGACAGATTTCATTATATTTAAGTGCACTATTTAGATAGTGTGTTGGAAAACAAACAAAAATAATCTTGGCACTTCCAAGTGAAATCGGTAATGTAAGAGAATGATCTGATTTCTATATTCAAAATGTCTTCATAATCCACTTTCAGAAAGTAAATGACTTGTGAGAATTTACAGGGGGTGAGAGGGTTAATTCATCATTTTGTGAAATAAAAACATGGCTTGAACTAAATCAGAAAGTCCAGATGGTCAGGATGGTGAAGTGAATAAAAGAGTATGAAGATCGGGTCAGGAGACGGGGAGATGTGTGTTCATATCCTGCCACACACACTTTCTATATGATTTGGTACAAGTTACTTTAATCTCCCTGAGCCTTAGTTTTCTCCTTCGTAAAAGAGGAAGAACGATTTTTACTTCAAAGAATTGTTATAAGGATTAAATGAACTCATATATTTTAAATAATGCCTGGCATAAACTAAGAGCTCATTAACTTTTTACCCTCATTATTTTTATCAGGTCTCATTTTTACAGCCAACTTTTGCCCTATTTATTTCAAAGTAGAGGCAATATCCTCTTCACTCAGACTCCACTCAGGCATGCAACCCCAAAAGGTCGGGGATGTCACGCTGCTGGTAGCATGTATTATCAGGTCTCTCCCGAATTCACAATTACCCCTCACTTTACTCTGATACAAGTAACTTGTGTCTGTTTTACAAAACACAGAAGGACCCCAGTTGTAGGAAGATGAAGGCTTAGAGAGAAAAACAACCAACCACAGCAAGGTTTTCTCTTGCATTCTTTTTGCCACATTGAGCGCAGCAATAGAAACCATTCCCCAAAGGCAAGAGTTGCAAAGCTTTAATTTTTAACTTTAGGATTAAATAATAAAAGGCAAACATCACATAAAAAAGTCTGGCTTCACAAATGCAGAATTACATTTCTATTATAATTTAATATTAACAATGTTATGTGGTTAATGTCTTGATCCTTATTCACTTAATAGGGCACTATCATTTCAGCGTGTTTAATAATGCAATGATATAAGTAAAATATATTTATATAGTTATCCTTAGTAGATCTTATACTTAGCAATATCTAAATAAAAGTTTTCAAATAAGGATTGAATGAATAAATGAGTGAATGATTGAGGCATATATAGATTTTCTTTTGTCTTTTTAATGGTTGTGTTTATTTTAAACAAGAATGTATTATTCATCATTTAGTACAGAGGAAGACATCCACAAAACCGCGTGTTAAGTGCAGTGCCTGACAGTATAGAAAGGTCGCCTCTTCAAGAAAGAACTGTTACCCTGGAACAGTTGTCAAGGCCCAGCACAACCCATACATTCCAGGTAGGTTCGCCGTTAACCATAACTTTGATTTTAAAAATATGTGAAAAAATAAAACTCATCTCATTTTATTTTCTTTCTGACAGTCGGATACGCCTCGAAAAGGCTCATTGGTGCCAATGGAATTTACTGGTCATACGTGGACAGGTCAAAGTATTTTGACAGGTCAGCCTTCTCCACATACCAATAAAATCATGTACTTTGTGAGATTTCAAGTTTCAGAAAGTGAAATTAAGATTTTTTTTTTTTTTTTTTTTGTCTTTTTCCGTGTCCAGCAATGGATTGCAACCCTCAGTGTTGCCCCCGTACCGGACCGGGGACCGGCAACGGGATCGCAACCCTCGGTGTTGCTCCCGCACCTCGCTCAGCCAGTGAGCGGGAACCGGTCTGTATGTGGGATCCGAACCCTCAGGCGGGAGCGCCGCCGCGCTTCCCAAGCAGCGCACTATCCAGTGCACCACCGGGCCGGCCCAAGTGAAATTAAGATTTTAAGATTCTCTACCTTGATAAAATTATTTTGGTCTTGTAGGAAGAAATAGCAAGCGTCTGTGGTCTATGGCCTGACCTTAGAAATCTCTATCCAAGAGCAAACTTGCACAGACAAGCACTTACCTGCTATTAGGTCGGAAAAGGGAAAATGTCCAAATGCTCTTAATTAACTGAGGAACTCACTCTCATTAAAAAAAGAAAAGAAAAGAAAATTCTGTCTTAGACGTCACTGTATCTCTCTGCTATAATTTTCATGCTTTTCTTCCAAATGAAACCCTAATATTAGAGTCTCTTTGAAGATTTAATGATAAAATGCCTGAGAAAATTAATACAAATTTGCTAATTATTTTATAACAGAGTTTTACAGATAAATACATAATGTCAGCCTACTATGCTATTTGAAGAATAAAATTTTAGTTTGAATATAGGCTAGTGATGTTTTGATTTTCAAAAGTATTACCAACATTTTTTTTTCAAGGAGGCGGCATACATCTTCATGAGGTATGCTGTTCTAGAATCTAATGTTGGGTTTCTATCCTGACTGTGCAGTCTTAGGAGCATCCCAATCTCTCTAGGCCTAAGTTTCTTCTTTTATAACAAGCTGGGTAAATAAAATAATTATTGGAAAATCTATGAAAAGGGCCTAGCTAGATGCCAGGCATACATTGCTGAAAAATTATGAACCATTTCTGTTATAGATAATCTAAAATGTCAAGAATATTTACTGTTTTAAGGGAATTTTTTAATATATTATAATTCTAAAAATATGTTTAGTAAAGTTTAGGCATTGTATGACAGATTTACATCAGCCCTTCTATAGTTCTATAGTATAATGATGTCAGGAGTTCTTTAGCCCTTTAAAACTTCTGTGAGATTTGAGAGAGAAAGGAGCTAAGGCTGACAAATACGATCCTGTGGATGGCCAGCAGTTGGTGGTGCAGAAAGAGGGAATTTGAGGAATTTTGATGAATTCTGGTTTGGAGATGTTGACCGCAGCGGAGTGCCAAGTGGAGGTGTCTCATAGGTCATTCGGGCACACCAAAGCAGGACAGAGAACAGGGCTCTGCATTTGTTTTATTTTATTTTATTTTTAATTTATTGATTTATTTTATTTTATTTTTATTGGTTATGAATATTCACGAGATACATAGCTGATTGTCACCCCTCGTGCCCATGATGTGAGGGCCAGATTCATACTGGCAGCATACCCATTACCACAAATTGCATTTGTACCCTGTGTCCCCCACCCAATTATCCCCAACCTCCCTCCCCCTTGTCCTTTCCCCCCGACTCTGCTCTGTAGCCCAAGGAATGTTCTCTCCCTCTGCAAGTCCAACACACTGCTGTGGTCTTTCTTTCCTTCTTTCTTTCTTGCTTAGCTCTCACATATGAGTGAGTACATGCAGTATTTAAATACATGCCCTAAATCTTTTACCAAATACTAAGTCAGCATGTTTAATTATGAATAACTTTTTAAGAAATTTATCTATTTTTAAATTATTGTTATTACTTTATATTCTAAGATGTTGTTGCAGATGGGGGGTCGGAGGGGAAAGGGGAAGGGAAGAGGGATGGGGGTCGGGGCTGGCCCAGGGCCGGCTCCTTCCTGGCTTGGTTGCAAGGCCAAGGCCCAAGGTAGCCCCCACCCCAGCTCAGGAGCCGGGGGCTTCCAGCAGAGGCTGGGTTGTTGCTGGGCTTGGTCTATTATGAATAACTTTGAGACTACTATTATCACTGATGGTCAGAGGCCTTTCTTAGTTCTATAGAAATGAGCAAGGATGGGCCGGCCCATGGCTCACTCGGGAGAGTGCGGTGCTGATAACACCAAGGCCACGGGTTCAGATTCCTATATAGGGATGGCTGGTTAGCTCACTTTGGAAGAGCATAGGGCTGACAACACCAAATCAAGGGTTAAGATCCCCTTACTGGTCATCTTTAAAAAAAAAAAAAGAAAAGAAATGAGCAAGGGTACATAAGGGATGTTACTGTATTTCTCCAAATTTATTTTCTTTTTCTCTCACAAGCAGGCATGTGGCCGCCTTGCTACCTTTGCTTCCAGGTCAAAAAGCATCAGGAGCTTAATTTATCAGCTTTTTATATGTTCTGTGGTAGGAAAAAAATAATGAAGAAGCTGAGGGGGTCTCTGCAATAGTGGAAAGGATCTCAAAGCAGCCCGCATTGCCCTGCCCCTATGAAACAGTTGAGCTGCCAGAGCTCCGTACTCAGTGTCCAGGGCCTTAGAGACCGACCTCTGTGTGGAAGGTTCTTGCAAATGCACCAGTTCTGGGAGAACACATGGCCAACACCCAGGCTTGGTTTGCGGGGAGCATCCTTCCTTTTTCTCAGGACCCCAAATGACAATTTTTGCATATGACTCTTTCCTGATTTGTGCAAAAGTGACATTAAAATAAAATATTTAAAAATATATATATTTTTCTTTTTAAAAAGTATGAAAGTATCATCTGCAAAGAATGTACAAAATAATTTTTTGAGGGGTTGAATTTTTAACATTTTCATGAAAATTAGTTTTTGGTTGGTGTTTCAGGTTCACAATATCTGCCGAAATCTTTTCAGAGGACAACTTCGACTTCAAGAAAGAGATTCCAAGTGGCGTCTTGATATTACTTCACCGAACTACGGCACTTACTGCAGCATTCAAAGCCTCAGCACACCGTTTATCACTTGAAAAATGGAAGAACAAGTATTATACTATTTATCTGACAGTCTGAGAAGTTAGACTGCCTGAGAGAAATGCAAACGAATAACTTAATTTTGAACACTTTTCATTGCAAAGAGAATAAACATCAAACTCACCGGATTTCTTCTTTACTGGAAGTATTCCTGAGGCTTTGCTCAGAAGATCCTAGTATGTGTTTCTAATCCATAATTTTATCCATTATACACACACTATAAGTATTAATTAATATTAGGATATTATCTGAGAATATGCCATTTGATAATTTTGTATCTTGGCGTATTTTTAGATCCCCTTCTATTAATAATTTCATCAAAATCCTAGTCACTAATAGATACTACTACCTTATTAAAAAATCTTGTAAAGTCATTATTTGAGACAGTACGCCAGTTTGAATAAGCTTCAGATTGCTCTAGTCATTACACTGACTTTCTGATACTTTTTTTAAAAAAGTGTTTTCATCATGATCCTCTTTGAGAAATGACAGCGGCTAATTTCCCCAAGACAATTTTGTTTTAATAGCTTTCATTTTCAAATACAGGCAGTCCATTTAAAAGTACCCACACTTACCATTTTTTAAAGCTGAATATAAGCATAAGATTTGTTGCATATACTTTTATTTTTACTGTTTACAACTGAAGTGTTCTGTTCAGCCATTGGCCTGGAAGGATTTGCAGCAGCATCCTCCTATGTCATCACCGTCTGGTCTTTGCCCTAATGTCACCTCTGCAATATAGCCTTCCCCACCCCTGTCTAAAGCCAGCAGCTCTCTTCTCTGTCCTTTTGTCCTGCTTTACCTTCAGGACATGTCTTCAGAGCATGTATGTCTATCTGACATTGCTACAGAAAATGGAGTAGAGAATGTAAACGAGAAATTATCAACTGGAAGCAAGGCTCAAGGTTTATTTTTCTTTTGTCTTCTGCCTCTACTGTTTTTCTTTATGGATTTAAGTCCTTAGACTCATTTTGATATTCTCTCATCTCAAATCAGCATAATTTCTTTTTTTTAATCAGATAATTATATTTTATCAAACTGATGTTCATTAATCCAAAGTGAAACTTTATACCGACACACACATATATTGTGTAACTGTATCATAAATTATTTTCAGACATATTTCTGGATGTCAGGAGAGGGAATCATTGTTTGCTTATACATGTCTGGAAATTAAAAACGTATGCTGAGACGAAAATTCGTGTTGTCCTTTATTACAGAGTGACAAAACAAAAATGACCCTAAAGCTTTGCCTCCATTTGATAATTTCTCCTCTGTTTTCTCTACTCCATCTTCTATAGCAAGGGAACGTGCTGGGCAATAGAACAAGGATGATCACTCTGTCTGTCCCTCTCTTGGGTGGCACCAGCTCTGTAACTCTAGGGACAGCACTAATGCTTAGTGCTTAGTTTCCCACACAAAGCAGACCAAAGCATTTTGAGAATTTTCTAAACTGCTCTTAAACATTAGCTATGGAAACTTTCAAGAGAAAAGATCAGTCTTAATTTAACAGTTCTCAAACTTGAGGAAGTTCTAGACATGTGAGTCATGGGGACCCTGTTCATAGGGTCCCTCTTTAGATGCTCTCTGGTCAATAATTACTGCTAAAAAAGCTATCCATCCTGTTCTTTCAGAACTGTTCAGGCTATTTTATATCAATTTCCTGGAACCATCCAACTCCTTCCCTATTCGGCCCAAGCTTCTTAAAAGGGAAAAGAGCTGATACACAGCCTAAACTAACATGGGCCGGGGGTGGGGGTGGGGGTCATCCCAGGTAAATTATTTTTTTCTTACAGAACCACTAGATATATATATTTCTGTTTTATGGTAGTTTTACCTTGTTTGGCTTCAGAAGTTTGCCAATAAGAATCTATTATTTATATATATTGGTAAAAAATACTTTAAAAAATAGAACCATCTTGAATCCTATCTTCTATGCACTTTGGAAGATAAAGATAAAAGACCATTTTAGAGATTATATATGGACTTGGCTCTGTCATTGATTTTAAAAATTAACTTCTTATAGCACACATATACCTGTGGTAAAGATAATGTTTTATTTGTAGGTTAAATGAGAGTTAGAGGTTAGTGAATAATGCTTATATCAAGGATGGTGCTTTTTAAACTAATTAAGTAAAAATTAGACAGTGTTTTAACAATAATCTACGCTTGAGAAATAAGTCTTATCTTAGAATTTCTCTGTTAATAAATAGAAAAAGGCAAACTGGATTACTTCTGAGATCAATTTTTAAATTCAGGTTAGTGACTAGATTAATTAAAATGTCTGTTAATTTATTTAAAACTAAAGAAGGAATGAAGAAATTTTTTGAAGTAATCAAAGAAAATGTAAAATACCACAAGAAAACTGCTAGGTTTTGTAAATTTAATTTAAAAGGAAGTATCCATATCAATGTTATTCTGAACTAGGATAGAATTTCAATATGAATTAAAAGGTACATTTTTATGATGTAAATCATTTGGGAATTATATTTTTATTGCCATTGTTTTCCTATGACTACAGACCATTGTTTGGGATTTTTAATTCTTTAATTTTCAATAAAATATAAAAGTCTTGAAAGAATTTTCAAAAATTTATTACATTTATAAAAGCATCTTTAGATTCCCAATTTGTATATGATTATGCAAATACCTCTCTACTGTGCAGTTTCTGACACAGGTATTCGTTCATTTATTTATAATACATGGCAGACTTTTCCCAGTGAATTCAAATATATATCCATGTATATCTGTGAAAGTTTTACCTCATTTCTGAATATATCAATGTAATCTTTGTTTCAGAAGATGACATTCCTACATGGTAATCAACATAGATTTATTATTTTATCAAATATTTATTACTTTCTTTTTTTAAGATTTTGCTGTAAGCATTGGACTAAACAAGAGAAAGTCTCTCCCCTAAAATAACAGATTCTAGTGGGGGAGACAGACTACAAATAGCTAAATAGAAACATAATATAAGGTCACTTAGCAATAAGTGCTATGAAGAAACAAAACAAGACAAGGTGACAGAGAGTGGCAAGAGCTGCAGCTTTGGATACGGTAGTCAGGGTAGGCTGTATTGCAGAGCTGGTATTTGAACAAACGAAGAAGATGAGAGAAGCCATACAGATATCTGGGGAAAAAGAATTCTAGACAGAGGGAAAAACATGCATTCCTGTATTAGTCTGTTTTGTGTTGCTATAACAGAATACCTGAGACTGGGTAATTTATAAAGAACAGAGGTTTATTTGGCTTACGATTCTGGGACAGCTGCATCTGGTGTGGGCCTCAAGTGCTTCTACTCACGGTGGAAAGTGGCACCGGTGGGTACAAGCAGATCACATGGCAAGAGGAAGCGAGAGAGAGAGAGGGTGCCAGGGTCTTTTAACCAGCTCTCATGGGAACTAATAGAGAGAGATCTTGCTCAGGACCCTCACCCTCCAGGGAGAGCATTAACCCATTCATGAGGGATCCGCCCCCATGACTCAGACAGCTTCCAACACTGTCACTTTGGGGATCAGATTTCCACATGAGTTTTGGCAGGGACGACACATTCAAACTCTACTGATGCCTAAAGCAGAAGCATACCCGGAATGCTTAGAGAACAGCAAAGAGGCCGGTAGGCATGGAATGGAATTAGCAAGCAGGTGAAATATAGGAGATGAGATCAGTGGGTAACAGGAGCTGAGGGATTAAGATCCTTTTTTTGGCACTGTGGGAAATTGTAAGTAATCTGAAATAAGCCGCTAGGGTGTTGAGATTAGAGTGATATAATCTGACAAGAGATGATCATGTTTAGGATTAAATGGTAGTGGGTAGGCTGAGGAGAAGTCACGGGACTTTGGATGTGTTTTGAAATTTGAGCTGATAGGATTTCCTTTTGGGTTAGATGTGGAGTGTGGCTACAGAAAGGCTCATGAATAACTCCAAGGCTTTTGATTTAACACTTGGAAAGATAGTGTTGACATTTAC
>NW_007733003.1:23627-28781 GCF_000696425.1 Galeopterus variegatus | reverse complement strand
TCTGTATGTGGGATCCGAACCCTTGGCGGGAGCGCCACCGCGCTCCCAAGCGGTGCACTGTAGCAGTGCACCACCGGGCCGGACCTGGAGGTATAAATTTGGGAACTGTCACAGCATATAAATGGTATTTGAGTGTGGAAGTGGATAGAATAACGAAGAGAGTGAGTGTAAAGAGGTGGGAGAAAAAGCAGTTCTGAGCCTTGGGCATTTGAACACCTGGAGGTCTGGGAAGTGAAGAAAAACCAGCAAAGCAGACCAACAAAGAATGGCTGCGAGGGAGAATAAAAATCAAGAGATTGTGCAATTCTCAAAGTCAAATTGGGGGAAAAAAGTGTTTCATGTGATAGAAAATTGAATACAGTGAATGCTATTGATAAGTCAATTTAGATAAGGTCCGAGAATTGACCTAAAGATTTAGCCACATGAAAGTTATTGGCAACCTTGATAAGATCTGTTAGTGGAATAAACAAAGCAAAAGTCTGCTTGAGGTGGGGTCAGAGGGAACAAGAAGAGGACAACTGAAGACAGAAGTCATGGATAACTCTAAGAAATTTTTCTGCAAAGAAGAATAGAGTAATGGATCTCGATGGAGATGTGGATTTAAGGGTGGATTTCAGATGGGGAAAACTGTATGTTATATCCCTTTGAGAATGATCCAGAGGAGAGGGGAAACCGATGACATAGGAAAGAGGAAAAGTTGCAAGGGCAATGTCCTTTGAAGGGCCAAAGTGGATGGGATAATCTGAGATAGGAGCATGTTCATGTAAAACTTCACCAATCTTAGATAATTTACAAGTTCTTGTACCTAAAAATGTGTTCATTACTTGTTCTAACAAAAAGTTTTAAGGCTTTTTAACCCTACTCTCCATAGGAAGCTTCAAGGTTTTGGAGAACTCGTTGTGGGAGGAATGTGGTTAAAAAAAAACAAAACAAAAAACAACCACAGGCACAGACGTGTCTATGCATCCAAATACACTAGATCTATCCGGGCATATGTGGATAGAGACGAGGGAAGAAGGAAAATAGAAGAGCAAGAATGGAACTAGGAAGAGGTGCCTGGGGAAATACTGTATTCCATCTAAAACAATTTATGACCAGGTTTTAGCCACTGTAACAGAGTAATCTGGGGTCTGAAAACATTTTCCTCCCATGATACTTGTGTCTTTTTATTAGTATGGGGTGTGTGTGTGTGTGTGTTTGCTAGAAAGCATCATCTTGACAAGTAGCTTTATTATTCGGTTTAGAATGTTGAACCAAAAAGAAACATAGTTAGGGTGCTCTCTGGAGAACATGGGGAGTGCATCACCACTGGAAATTTAAGAAAATGCTGGCAGAGCTGAGGGAATAGTGAAATATCACTCAGAAGCAACACTCAGTGAAGGCTAAATTTTCTGAAGGGGTTCTTCAGAGTTCATTAAAAAAGCATTTTAAGGGTGCAATGGAATATCTGGGGGTGAAAGTTTTAACTTAGAAACTATACATTCATAATTGTTTTTAAAATTCAAAAGTATACACAATTGAAATAATTCTAAAAATAAACTTGGAGGCATTTTTGCTGTTTATGAAAGAATAGTTCATTCCAAACTGACACTTCCACTGAAAACAACTATAAACAACTTAAATACACAAGAAACGGTATTTGGAGACACACGAAAAATGGGTGGCCACAAGCTGAAGAAGCAAATTGGGAGACAGAAAAAAACATTGAATTGAGCCCCATATTTGCCTCTGTAGTTTCTAATATATTCTGGCCCATGGTTTTAACTTTCAAAAGTACTAATTCCAAGCAGGGGAGAGTATCCAATCAAGACCTTGACCAAAGAACGATCTTCCAAGTCGGAAGGGCACCCTTTAGAATAAAATGAATCTTCAGGAGGGTAAGAAAGTAAGTAGGCACCTTCCTACTCTCTCTGATTAGGTCCATAAAGCTGACCATCTGCAGGGGCTACAAATGTTGCAGACAGCTCGCCTTCACGTAGGCAATGCAATTGTTTGTTACAAAAAGCACCTTTACATTTCATGGTAAACATTCTAATGTGCAACACTCTACTTTGTTGTCATGAAGCTGAGACAACAGGGTATTGCGGAGCATTTTTGCATTCCCAGCCAACGGGCTACCGGGCTGTCTAGTTTAGCCAAAATTTCAGTTTTCCATCACAGTATGAGGAGGGTCCTGTCTGGTAACAAGAAAAGCACGTAGAAGATGACTAAGGGAGCAAAGGGACAAGGGTTTTACATTGTCCTTTTTCCCCAAAATCTTCAGTACCCCTCTTCCTTACCTGGAAATTGCCTTCAAAATAAAGATAAAACTTCTAAGCCTGGGAGTCCAGGTCTCTTCAAGCTTGCTCCACCCAACCTATCCACATTATCTTGCATTAGTCCCTGGGAGTGATCCTGTGCTCCAGGGGCTCCTCGTGACCTGTTGAACTCATCAGACCCTTCCCTGCTCTGGAGCATTTCTTTTGCCCATGCCCTTACTTGCTGCTGCCCAGACCACTCTCCCTTCTCTGCTTCTTGAGGGGAGAAATTGTATGTTACATTTCTTTTGTCCCCAGAAATTAGCAGAGTCAGATATAGACAAATTCTGTACTTTCATAGATGTAATTGACCTTAAAGTTCAGCCTCATCTCTTTAGAAAGGAAGAAACTAAAGCCCATGAGACATATACTTAAAGATACTAAATCCATTTATTTATTAATTCCTTTAAAAAGTCTTAAAGTGTGATTAAACAATACAGAATTGAGTAAAAGTTTTAAAAAGTGTAAGTTCCCCTTCTCCATTCCCACTCCACAGAGTTGATCAGTATTTTTCTTTCCAGAGGTTAGTGTAGCTATAAAGAAAAAAAAAAACCCGAAACAAAACAAAACAAAAAACAAACATAAAAACTTTCTCCCAGAGATGGCATTACATTATATACTCTGTTCTGCAACTTGTTTTATTTTTTTTACTCAATATTTCATGAACTTCTTTCCACGTCAGAACAAAACAAAACAAAAAACAAACATAAAAACTTTCTCCCAGAGATGGCATTACATTATATATTCTGTTCTGCAACTTGTTTTATTTTTTTTACTCAATATTTCATGAACTTCTTTCCACGTCAGCACGTATAAATGACAAAAGAATTCAACTGGAGAAAAGCCTCAAGCAAGTTTTTCTGTACATCATAGAGACCCTGCAGGTCACTGTGGGCAACCGACACAGTGACCACAAATAAACTAATCCAGTTAAGCAAAGTAGGAATCCAGGGCATTTTTAATATTTCATCTTCCTCGGCACTTAGTGCTTAGAGACCTGCTTCTAGGAGGGGGACACTCCTAGCCCAGCCCCTTTGTAAGAAGTATCGAACGTAGAAAAGAGAATCAGTCGGGATGGGGGCACCTCTACCTGGAGAAGAGGGGGAAACTGGCAGTCAGGGAATCTATCCTCCAGGCAGAATTAGGGCTTCCTTCCCACTGTCCTTTCCTTTTCCTTCCACAGCTTCAGTGGAGTCTTTGCTCTCTTTTGAAACTATCCCATAACTACTGTCTCCTTACCAAACCCTCCTCTCCCAGTATCCTTTACCCTCCCCTTTCTGAGACGCTCTCCTCTCCTACCCTACCTAACCTCTGGTTCTCATAGGCTATGGCTTTGCTTGGTCTGGAGAACAGGTTGGAAGATATCTGAATGGCAACAACCTCATTTAGCTCTCCAGCGTCTCAGTCAGCTGACACCAACTGATGGGTGGTTCCGCTAACGTCGTGTCCCTAAGGCACTGTAAATCAAAGCAGCTTGCTACTCTGAGTAACCCTGCTGCAGAAGCCGTGCGCCACCCATCTCCCTGCGGCCGCAGTCCCAGCCGGGCAAGGTTGCGCAAGGAAGTGCAAGGTTAGAGCTCCAAAGGCCGAATTGCAAACCAGAGGCCTCCTTATTTCAGTTGTAAAACGGACTGCTCACGCCAGCTGAAGTCCCCCCCACGCCCAGCAGCGGGGTCCCCTAAACGACAGCTCAGCCCACCCTGCCTGGCCCCGGGCACCCTGGCTGGCCCTGTGAGCAGTCGTAATTTCCCCTCCACCTCGCAACTGCCCTAAATGTAACGTCCCTTCTCCCCATTCCGTCCTAAGTGGCTGCAAGTACATTCACAGCCCAGAAGCTCCTTTCCGGTGTTTCGCTTTCAGCCTGCACCAGACGAGCTGAGGGAATAGTGAAATATCACTCAGAAGCAACACTCAGTGAAGGCTAAATTTTCTGAAGGGGTTCTTCAGAGTTCATTAAAAAAGCATTTTAAGGGTGCAATGGAATATTTGGGGGTGAAAGTTTTAACTTAGAAACTATACATTCATAATTGTTTTTAAAATTCAAAAGTATACACAATTGAAATAATTCTAAAAATAAACTTGGAGGCATTTTTGCTGTTTATGAAAGAATAGTTCATTCCAAACTGACACTTCCACTGAAAACAACTATAAACAACTTAAATACACAAGAAACGGTATTTGGAGACACACGAAAAATGGGTGGCCACAAGCTGAAGAAGCAAATTGGGAGACAGAAAAAAACATTGAATTGAGCCCCATATTTGCCTCTGTAGTTTCTAATATATTCTGGCCCATGGTTTTAACTTTCAAAAGTACTAATTCCAAGCAGGGGAAAGTATCCAATCAAGACCTTGACCAAAGAACGATCTTCCAAGTCGGAAGGGCACCCTTTAGAATAAAATGAATCTTCAGGAGGGTAAGAAAGTAAGTAGGCACCTTCCTACTCTCTCTGATTAGGTCCATAAAGCTGACCATCTGCAGGGGCTACAAATGTTGCAGACAGCTCGCCTTCACGTAGGCCATGCAATTGTTTGTTACAAAAAGCACCTTTACATTTCATGGTAAACATTCTAATGTGCAACACTCTACTTTGTTGTCATGAAGCTGAGACAACAGGGTATTGCGGAGCATTTTTGCATTCCCAGCCAACGGGCTACCGGGCTGTCTAGTTTAGCCAAAATTTCAGTTTTCCATCACAGTATGAGGAGGGTCCTGTCTGGTAACAAGAAAAGCACGTAGAAGATGACTAAGGGAGCAAAGGGACAAGGGTTTTACATTGTCCTTTTTCCCCAAAATCTTCAGTACCCCTCTTCCTTACCTGGAAATTGCCTTCAAAATAAAGATAAAACTTCTAAGC
>NW_007733003.1:10774-22627 GCF_000696425.1 Galeopterus variegatus | reverse complement strand
CGGCCTCCTGGTCGCTGCCACCGTTCTGCTGGACCTCCTGCAGAGGGTGGCGAGCTACGCGCGGAAATGGCAGCAGATGAAGCCCATTCCGACGGTCGGCCGCGCCTACCCCCTAGTGGGACACGCGCTGATGATGAAGACGGACTCCGCAGGTAAGGGCAGGTGCGCTCTCCGCCCGCGCGGCCCCGCCCAGGAGCCCCTCCCGGATCCAGCCCAACCCCATTACCTGAGGCTCGGCTGCTAGGAGAGGGAAGCATCTGTCACCCGCCAGAGAATGGAGCCCCAATCCTATCCAGTTTTCCCTTTGATACCTGCCAAAAGTGCTACCGCCCCCATCCCATAATGCACATTTTCTTTGTGTGTAGCACAGAATCCGGGATTTCCAAACTCCTGCCCTTCTGCCTTTTCCCTTCTCCTTTTCCCGCATTGTAGCTGCTCAGATCTCAAAACCCTGTCTTTTCTTCTGTCTTGGCTTGGGAAGCCTTAAGGACAGAAACTTCCCTGGAACACCTCAAATGCTTTAAAACGGGTAAATACTTCAAAACTTAGTGCTGCCTTCCTCTCTCTCCCTTTTTGGCAAATAAGAGACTAGAGTTTCATTTGAGGCTCCCCCCACCTGCCCCCACACTCATCCCCAAGCATCACAAGACTTGACCACTACTTTTGTTCCTTCTTGTCCTTTTAAGGAGGTTGTGTAATAACAGTTAATAAGCTAGTGTAGCAGGGCCTTCAGGTAAACTCATATGGCAAGTTTCAAAAGCCTTGTTTATTAAAGAGTGAGTTGGGGTTTTTTTTAATTGAAAAAAAAATCACTTTAAGTTAGAAAGCTCTCAAAATTACTAGAGTATTTGCAGTCCTGCACCAGAGAGGGTGAATTAGATCTAATGGAAGTATAACTTGAGATACCCAGAACTGAAAAGATTTGCCCAAAATGACGTATTTTAAAAATAGGCCCGGACCAGAACCCAGTTCCACTATAGGTTAATTGGTAATAATAATTTTACAGGCTGAGCATTAACTCCAAAGCTTGAAGGATTATTTCATTTTTACTTCTGTTTCCCCAAATAAAAATAACGCTGTCATTTCAACCTCACAGAATAAGGTGAGGCCTCATCGGAGAATGTTTACCAAAATATTGAAAATATTTTCTGGCAGAAGAAATTGAAGCAAAGTTTTTATTATCCAAATATCAATGTGATTGATATTACAAGTAGTCCAACAGCATATTTAGATTTATGGAAATCACATTGATAAAAATCATCTTGGTTAATACTAAAAGCAGAGCTAACCTTCCTTTCTACCCTAAAGCTTTATAGTATTAAAAAATAATTGTGTAGAAATATAGATTCTTTTCTCCTTAACCCCTGGAAAGTGATATACTTAAGAAGTCTCATCATAGTCTTTTGGGAATTCCAAAAATTAAAATCTGTAGTGCATAAGACCTGTTTCAAAACTAACTGTGAGCTTCTTGAATTATTAAAAGTAAATCTCCTTGGAGTTACTTTCCGAGTGAAGACAATGACAATATGCAGTCTCTTAGAAAGAGACATTTTATTCTGTCAAGTACTGGATTTTAGCATTAGGAAAATTGTTGCACAATTTCCAGCTTTGTAACCAAGTTGTTTTTGAGAAGTTGTTTAAAATTCTCAAAGTTAGAGGGTATTTGTCTCTTTACACGTAAAAGTAACTATATTACAGGATCATCTTAAGGATTATATTTAATGTATGCAAATTTTCTAGATCACTGTCCAGAACTTGGTTAGAATATGTTTTGTAATTGTTAGTCATTTATTGAGGCCTTGCTCTGTGCCCAGCAATGAGCTCAGTGTAGTTGGGAATACACCTTATAATACTCTGATAAATCCCTGTTTGTCAATAACACTGTCTCCTATCAAGAGGCTATTATGCCTTTCATTCTGTAGCAGATGTCCAAAGTCTGGCCTCAGTAATCTTACCTTGAATATTGCCGTTGGCTTCCAATTGGCCTCTAAACTCTAATCTCATGCTTTTCCAGTCCCTCATGTCAATGCCAGTCCTCCCCAGCTGCTCCCAGCTTTTGGACCTGATACTTCAAACCACAGATTCAGACTTCCTTGTGCCCTCTGTCAGACCAGACTAAGGCAGGCAGTATATTAACATGACACAGGATGTTTTGACACTGGTGATTTGACCCAGCCCTTTTTGCAGTAATTTTGACAACGGTTTTATCCAAGAGACATTTTGAAACAGTATAGCATAATGGTTAAGATGGCATATTCTGGAGTCTTGGTACAAAGCCAGATTCTACCACTTACTATAAACTCTGTGATATTGGGCAATGATTTTTTACAAAGTGCACATTTTGGCACGTCAAAACCTAATAATTATTATCCTGTAATAGCTGACATTCATTATGTTATATTTATTTGCTGTGGCAAATATTATTTTGTAATAATTTTAGACCTATAGAAAAGGAGCAAAAAATAGTTCAGAAAGTTCACATATGCCCTCTACCCAGCTTCCACCAATGGTAACATATTGTATAATTAGTATATTTATCAAAATGAGAAAATGAACATTTGTGCAATGCTATTTACAAAATTCAATGTCTTGATTTAATTTAAAATTAAATATTTTTCTCTCCCACCAATGGTAACATATTGTATAATTAGTATATTTATCAAAATGAGAAAATGAACATTTGTACAATGCTATTTACAAAATTCAATGTCTTGATTTAATTTAAAATTAAATATTTTTCTCTTAGAATTTTTTCAACAATTAATTCAGTACACAGAAGAATATCGCCATATGCCACTGCTGAAACTCTGGCTTGGGCCAGTGCCTATGGTGGCCCTTTATAATGCAGAAAATGTAGAGGTGGGTATGTAGTAAATAGGATCAATATTTTACTGTAAATTTGAGCATGAGAATCTCATCTGAGTAAATTTAATAAATGTGTTATTCTATTTCATTTGATTCAGTACAAAGAGAATTCCATTAAATATTTTAGGCAATGCAGGTGTCACTTAATGCTTTCTAGATGTAGTCTGAATCCTGGGGAAACTAACACCCTCAGATATCTGTGTGTATTTGTTATCAGGTCCACATATATTTGTTCTCCTTTTTTGAAAAGTCTTCTAAAGTTTTTTAGAACCATAAATAGATTATTCCACAAAATGAGCACTTGATATTCTCCAGACACTGTTTTAAGACTCTAAAATCATATGACTGATAAAATATGGGTGTTTCCCTCAAGGTGCTCAGGGTCTTATATTACACTGATGATAAATTTACTATTCCAAATTTAAAAGAGAATGCTAATCTGATATTTACAGGGTAAACATCATTAATCCATGCTATTGAGATTAGTGCTCAAAAAGATTATATACCTTTTACTCATTATTGTGACACTGGAGGAATTATCTTGTGGTATGATGAGAAAAAGATTTGGGTCAGGGGGTAAAAAGGGGATAAACAGAGCTTCTCTTTGTAGAACATAATTAAAAATAGAATTTCCTAGAAAATAGTGCTGGAACATGTCTTTCTTAGTTACTGTGGTGAAAATGTTAGAGTTTCTTTTGTACCACACTCAGAATTCCAGTTCAGAGAAGATAGTGAGGGGACCTGGCATAGGATTTCAGCCACTGTTGATTTAGTAGAAGTGGTTTGGTCTATGCAGTAGAGATCTGTCCAGAATAGGGAACGCGAGCAAGAAGCCGGGAGCATTCTGTGCTCATTCTTGGACGCTCATCCCTTCTCCTACGTCACTTTCTCTCCAGGTAATCCAATCACACTCATGCCTTCCAATGTTACCTATCCGTTGGCGACACTCCAATATGTATCTCTAGCTCAGGCCTTTATCCTGAGCTTCACACCTGCTTTCAGACTACGGAACTTGAACGCCTCAAAGGCAATGTACGTGAACATGAACTTGGGATTTCCTTCCCCCCAGATGTAGTCTTCCTCCAGATTCACCTGCTTCCACACCCCTAATTAAGTGACTCCACTTGGTTTCTAGTTCATGGGGAAACCAGGGAATCATCTTGCACATTTTTCTTTCCCTCAACTCCATTTAGTTCCCAAGACTAAATGACAGTTATATATCTAAAACTCTAATTGAATTTCTCTGAGGCACAGGAATGAAAATGAATGACAGAGAAAATAAAGGTTATGAAATATTGCCTTAAAAAGTAATTGTGTTCTATCCAGGTATTCCTATAATTGAAGTTGTTTTGATGTCTATATGTCTCTGAATTTTTTTTTGTTTCTTCCCAAGGCAATTTTAACTAGTTTCAAGCAAATTGACAAATCCTCTGTGTACAAGTTTCTAGAACCATGGCTTGGCCTAGGACTTCTTACAAGGTATGACAGTGTAAATTTGTAAAGCTATCTTATAGAAATGATTACTTCTTTGTGTAACTTGTTATTTTAGGAATTGACACTAGGAAGTTTTTTTCTGTAGCAAGACTGTGCTTTTAGCATGGAAGAGAGAGGCTGGAAGGAGAGGTCCAGCTAATAGTGGGCCTTCAACAGACAAGAGTCCAGGGTGTATAGTAGTCTCCAGCCATGGCATTCAATAATGACTATCACCAGTGTTCCCAGAAGACTCAGGAGGTCCTGATGTGTGAGGAGAATAAAGCAAAGGAGTATGTGGAGCAGAAATCTTGAAAATCCAACAGAAAAGACAGCTAGCCCTTGAGCACAGTGACCTCAATCTTTCAGTGGCACCCAGAAATAGGACTCCATCCTCTGAGAAAGGGCCCAGCAAGAGAAAGGCAGGAACCTTGCAGGGACTTTGGAGAATTTGAACACAATAGAGATCAAGGTAGAATCATGAAGCATGTGGATCATCTGAGGACTAAGGTATTGACAGGGGAGAGAAAAAAACTCTTATTTTTGGAAACTGAGAACTTAGAAATTGAGAAAAATTCTTACATTTTACAATTTTATGAATGCTATTCTAAATATTAGTTTATAGAACAATATCCAAAATATCCATATTTTGTAACTATATATGAATATTACATATATATACATAGTATAAACTTGTGTATATATGTCTGTCTTTGTCATTCTGACCAAAGTGTTTGAGAACCTGCAGATAAAGCTGTCTCAAGAGAATTTTGTTGACTAGGCTGTATTTGTGCCTTATTTTGGGGGGGGGGTGTTACTTCTTTTTTATTTGTAACCACATATTATATTTCTAGTACTGGAAGCAAATGGCGCTCCAGGAGAAAAATGTTAACACCCACTTTCCATTTTACAATTCTGGAAGATTTCTTAGATGTCATGAATGAGCAAGCAAATATATTGGCTAATAAGCTTGAAAAACATGTTAACCAAGAAGCATTTAACTGCTTTTTTGACATCACTCTTTGTGCCTTAGATATAATCTGTGGTAAGTCTCATTGATTTGTTTCTGAATTTATGGTGTGAAGATAAATGCCCCAGATAGAAAATAACATTCCATTGAGAAGGCAGATGAGGGGATTGGAAAGGACACTGGATTCTTCAGGATGGTTTTTCGGCTAAATTAGCCTCCTGAGAAGCAGCAGTCACTGCTAGAGCTATGAGCAGAGCAGTTACACAGCCAACTAGCCAGGAAGGGCAAAGGGAAGAAAGAACAGAACAGGAACAGGGAGTAGGAGAAGCAGAAGGTACAAGAGAAGGGCAAAAATGGGGAAAGAACAATTCTAAAATATGTAAGATCAGAACAGGACTTAACGTCTCTTTTAGTGTCTGCCACTGCAAAATAAACACCAGATATATGCATGAATTGAATGGTTGCTTCTTACCCGTATTTTATAGAAACAGCTATGGGGAAGAACTTTGGTGCTCAAAGTAATGATGATTCTGAGTATGTCCATGCAGTTTATAGGTAAATGGAGTCCTTTCAATCTTTTTAAAAATTATTATTAATTTGGGCTTTAAAAACTATTACTAATAATTTCTACCTGTTTTGCAATAATTTCTGTCTGTGTCTGTATTTTTTATTGTTTCAAAATAAACATTAAACCAAAAATGAACCTCATCATTTAAGCATGTATTTTAGCCATAGAGGAATGGTTATGTAAATTAAGGCACATTCAGATTGTGCAGTGATTTAAAATTTAAAATGATTATTTTCTGATATATTGAGATTACATTATGATGTACCCTGTGATGCTTACATCATGATACTAAGTGATAAAAGAAAGAAATAAACAGTTTCTTTGTAGTATGATAACCATTGCAATATCAAAAATAGTCATTAAAAAAAACTTTAGAAAATACTATACAAAATGTTAGCAGTGGTTATCATTGTTTTGTGTACATGCTTCTCTTTCTTATGACATTTTGTTTTTGCTTTTATTTATTCTCTTTCCTGTATTTTCTACGCTGAGTAGATATCATTTTTGTAATTGAAAAAAAATCGATTTTACTTTAAAATTCATATTGAGAGGAAGGGACAGGATGTGATTTGATGTACCCCATCTTTAAGTCCACTGCTCATTTCACTGCATTTTAACAAATATTTATTGAGCATTTGTAACCTGCTGATCCTTGCACGAGGTACTAACTGATTTTATAGTGGTACACAGAACAGAAAAGCATGGGAGATAGGCACCAAACAAAGAAATATAAACTTACAAATTGAAATAGTTGCTTAGAAAGAAAAGATCAAGTTATCATTAGGGAGGAAAACAGGGATATGTCCTACAGACTGAGTATCCAGGAGAGGCTCTCTGAAGAACTGGCATCTAAGCTGGTCCTGAAGGAGATCATGTAGAGATCTTTCTGTTTTATCTCTGGAAATGAGGGGGAGGTGCTCAGGACTGCCATGTGACCGATGGCTATTTAATGAGCACTTTCTTGTAGAAGAGAGCAAGCAGTTATCTTCTGTCACTCCAGAAGAGTGATCAAGCAAATGCATAGGCTTTCAGAAGAGGGAGATTTCATCTCAACCTTTGCTACAAAAGCCCCAGGCAGCCTTGGGAAGTTGAGAACTTGCCCTGGGGAAAGAAGCAGAGACCACATGGCTATCTAGGGAAAGTGTTTTATAAGGGATTCATCATTCCTCTAAAGAACTTTTGTGGGGTTTTTTAAGCTTCATTGCATGTGTAATAGCCCATGCCTTCATTGTTGAGCGGGTAGCAGGTAGGTCGTAGTAGCCTCTAAGACTCATCATCACCATTCCCGTATTACCTTCATAAGGCCAGGTACCAAAGAGATGCTCAAGAAATACACATTCTGATGTGACAGCTAACGTATTTCTGTCCTACTTATAGGATGAGTGATATGATATTTCGAAGAATGAAGATGCCCTGGCTTTGGCTTGACCTTTGGTATCTTATGTTCAGAGAAGGATGGGAACACAAAAGGGACCTTAAGATCCTACACACTTTTACCAACAACGTATGTTCTTGACTTTTTTTTAAATTGTGGTAAAATATACATAATATAAAATTTACCATTATAACCATTTTAAGTGTACAATCCAGTGGCATTAAGAGAATTCACAATGTTGTGCAACCTTCACCGCCATCCATTTCTGGAACTCTTTGTAAGTCCATGATTTTTGTGTTTTGCTAACATACCCTGTGTAGGACCATGGAGCCTGTGACTCATAAAATAAAAGTTGAATTGAATAATAATAGGAAAAAAGTGGTCAGCATGATTATATTTAAATTATGTATTCAACAAATATTATTCAGCATTTACTATTCAACGATATTATTCAGTACATTCACAATGTACTCAGCTTTTGGTACAGTGTTCCCTTTAGGATAGGGAACATACATATATGTCTTATTCATGACTGTATTTCCAACAGTTCCCTTTAGGGTAGGGAACATACATACATGTCTTTTAATTACAGTACCAAACACTGTACTAAATGTTGGAAATACAGTCATGAGTAAGACATGTATGTGTGTTCCCTACCCTAAAGGATGTTAGTCTAATAGGACAGGTTATCTATAAACAAATAACTATGAAATGTGGTATGAGCTATGAACACTTGTTAACAAACAGGGTGCTCTGTGAAAAGAATAAAGAGACAAGGAAGGATCTGTGTATAAGAGCCTTCTGGAAAATGTTCAGATTAGGCAGTAGTTTTCAAAGTCAAAGGGCATTTACTGTGGTATCTTAACTTGGAAAAGATTAAAACTAACTAGATACTACTATTTTATTTATAATCCAGAAGTAACCAGGAGATAGTGATTTATAGAATAGTTGATGCCAAGCTTTGTGTTAAAGACGTGTTTATGAAAAAGCAAGATTTAATTGAAAATATACATGAAATTATAATTTAAATGTACTGTCAAAGTCAAAGGGCATTTACTGTGGTATCTTAACTTGGAAAAGATTAAAACTAACTAGATATTACTATTTTATTTATAATCCAGAAGTAACCAGGAGATAGTGATTTATAGAATAGCTGATGCCAAGCTTTGTGTTAAAGACGTGTTTATGAAAAAGCAAGATTTAATTGAAAATATACATGAAATTATAATTTAAATGTACTGAAAAATGCCTATTTAAGTATATTATTTCTTTGCTGTGAATTTTGGTTAAAATATTTTGGAATGTCTTCCTTACAGTGAGGTAATTAATTAGTCAGTAGATGTTAGATGAATGAGATGTTCGTTTGAATTGGTTACAGCAGAGTATAGAGTAATCACCTGAAGTAGGAGACTATCCAACTGGTTGTATTTTGTAGTTATATTTTCCCTTAAATTTCATGCATTAATATCCACATCAATAATTACTGCATTCTGGGCCGGCCCTGTGGTGCACTCGGGCGAGTGCGGCGCTTGGGAGCGCAGCGGCGCTCCCGCTGCGGGTTCAGATCCTATATAGGGATGGCCGGTGCTCACTGGCTGAGCGTGGTGCGGGCGACACCAATCCAAGGGTTGCGATCCCCTTACCGGTCACAAAAAAATAAAAAATAAATAAATAAAAAAATAATAATAATAATTACTGCATTCCAGGTTGGATGGACAATACTATTCATTTAAGAAATATTGAAAGTTGCATACTGAGCCCTAGGCACTAGGAGTTCCACAAAGAATAAAAGAAGACATGATGTTTTGCCCTCAAAGATCTTAGAATCTATTCTTTCAAGCCAGTTAGAAGCAGGTTTGGTTCATTGCCTGATAGGAAAAGAAAGTTGTAATGTGTAACCACATTGAGTTTATGACCTCTAATTCTTTTAGTCACTTAACAAATATCTAATGAACATTCTTAAAATGCCAAGAAGTACTCTAGAGGTTGGAAATATATCGATGAGTAAAGACAAATCTGCTGCCACATGGATGGTAGCATTTGAGTTGAAGGAGAAAGACAGTAAATAGTAAGTATAATATAATGCCAGGGGGTAAGTGAAATGGAGAAAAATAAAGTAGGTTTAGGAAGGTAGCAAGTGCTAGGAACTAAGGTAGCAGTGGTCAGGGAAGGTCTCTCTGACAGTTTGATAATGAGCCGAGACCCAAAAGAAGGGAGGCACCCAGCCGTGCAGGCATGTGAGGAAAGCATTCCAGGCTGAAGGAATGGCAAGCATTCAGGGTGAATTGACTAATCCACCTGCTCTTTCTTTTCTCCAATACAACATGTAATTAAGAGTGATCTATAATTAGTCTGTTATATAATGGTTTCATTCTCTCCATCACTTAAATTTTTTCTCATTAGTTCATTCAAACCTCTAGGGTACTATTTAGTAGACTATGACTCTGTTCCCTTGTTAGAAAGCCTGCAAAAACAGCACTTGAAAATTCTGAATTTGTCTGAGATTAAATTCGTTTTTAAAAGTTTCTCCAAATAATGCTCTAAATGTTAACAGGAGGTTTTAACTATTTTTCACAAGAGCCTGAATTGTTGTTGAAATGCAAAGAACAGGGCCGAGCCCGTGGCGCACTCGGGAGAGTGCGGCGCTGGGAGTGCAGCAGCGCTCCTGCCGCGGGTTCGGATCCTATATAGGGATGACCGGTGCGCTCACAGCGCTCACTGGCTGAGTGCGGTGCTGCTGGTCTCAAAAAGGACAAAAAAAAAAAAAGCAAAGAACAGGAAAGGTTTAGAAAAAATGAGTTTAAAAGCTAGCATATTTTCATAGGAAGATAAGTTTTAGGTTACGTTAAAGTCCAAACAAAAGCATGTGACTGTCATTTAAATCATATAGGTCATCGCTGAACGGGCCAGTAAAATGAAGACAGATGAAGAATGTAGAGGTGATGACCGGGGCTCTGTCCCCTCCAAAAATAAACGCAGGGCTTTTCTTGACTTGCTTTTAAGTGTGACTGATGATGAAGGGAACAAGCTAACTCATGAAGATATTCGAGAAGAAGTTGACACCTTCATGTTTGAGGTATTTTATATGGTCATGTTACCTTCAGATATTAAACATTAAACAAATCCATTTGTTTTTAGAATCCTTAGCGTTATTTTTTAATTTAATCAAATTTTAAAGTAGTTTAACCTAACAAAGGAAGTTTTATTATTTTTTAATTTGAAATAACAAAACTTAAGAACTTGATTAAGTGCCAGATCAACTTCTTTATTCAGAAATGATTTTTACTAGTAGTGCGGACAGCAGTAGATATGTTTTTTTCTCAAGAAAACCTAAGGTACATCAGATTTTTCCCAAGCAGAAGAGCAGCCAGAAGTTGCTGTCCATTCTCTATCTCGCTTCATGGTTCCTTGTAATCTCCCAACCCCCCAGCTCATTTTTTCACGACCTGCTTTTCTAGCAGTTCTAGCAGATGAGCACTTAGCTGCTGATGTGAGCTGCTGTGGCTAAAGAAGCTAATAGGAGCCCTCCAATAGGGAGTTTAACAGGTTCATCATTTTAAAGACATTTCTGGTCTTCAAATTAAAAAAAAAAATGTATATATGAAATACTTTTTACAAAGATAGTCTAAATATTACAAGCAGTGATATTGCAAATATTACAAACCCCATGTGGTAATGTCTTCGCAGTGAAGCGAAGTGAAAGGCATCTGAGTTTTCATGGCAGGTTGTGTTAGTGGCTCTACCTACAGCTCTCTGGGTACGATGCCAATGCTTGTGCATTCTCCCTTGCAAAGTAAGGCTTTCTGACCCCGTAGAAGAAAGCTGTGCTGAGGGTCTGTAGATCCAAATTCTGGTTCTGACTCTGTGCTCATATGAGATGGTTCCAATCACTCCAGGTCTCTGTTACAATTTTCCTATGTGTAAAAGAGAGAAATGGATTGGATCAGTGGTTTTAAATTTCACTTTTAAGCATAGTATTTTATTGAAAACAAATCTTAAGCAGAAAATGGACATTTAAATTAGCTGAAAAGTAGAGAGGGGTTAAGCATGTGGATTCTGGGGCCAAATCCCAGCTCAAACAGGCACTACAGATGTGACCTCAGGCACCTCACCTATCCTTTCTGGGTCTCAGTATTGTCATTTTAATAGCACAGGCCTTGTGGGATAGGTACAATGATTAGATTTTTTAACGTGCATTGAGAATCATTCCTGGGACATAGGAAGCAAGCAGCAGATATTGGCTGTCATTATTTGATGCTAAAGTGGAGAAACTGTCTCACATCTCCATCCTGCCCGTGCACACACATACAGATACATGCACATACACACATGCACACACACACACTCACAAACATATGCACATACACGCATACACACATGCACACACACAAATACACACAAACATATGCTCATACCCACGTACGTGCATGTACACACACATAAACACATACAAACACATGCAGATGCCCACATACACACATATACACACACAAACACATGTACATATATATATATATATATATATATATATATATACACACACATACACAAACACACACACAGGCCCACAATATAGGGATGACCGGTGCGCTCACAGCGCTCACA
>NW_007733003.1:2198-10666 GCF_000696425.1 Galeopterus variegatus | reverse complement strand
ACACACACACACACATATATATATATATATATATATATATATATATATATATACACACACATACACAAACACACACACAGGCCCACATACACACATGCACTTATACACATGGATTCACACTCATGTACACACATGTGCATGTACACACACACACATCCATCTCCCATCAGTAACCTCTCACTCTCATAAAAACAACCAGAAGAATGACCTCTTTCTTCCAGCTCTAACATTCTTTGAAATTCTAATTCTTTTCTTCTTTGCAGTGAATAAGGAGGCACACCATGCGGAACTATGATATTGTGACCTCCTCCATAAAGTGGATGCAGGCTATTAACTCCATGCCTTCTGTGCCCAAGGTTCTAGCCATTAAATATTAAGAGTTTTGCCCCCCTCCTGTTCCACCAGTGTGTTTTAGTTAACTCTGTGCTTTCTGTTTTGCTTCTTCCTGTCTTCTGCCAATAGCATACAAAATAAAACAATATTAACTCCATGCCTTCTGTGCCCAAGGTTCTAGCCATTAAATATTAAGAGTTTTGCCCCCTCCCCTGTTCCACCAGTGTGTTTTAGTTAACTCTGTGCTTTCTGTTTTGCTTCTTCCTGTCTTCTGCCAATAGCATACAAAATAAAACAAGAAGTTCAGCAAACTTCTCTTACATATCTGGATCAGGTTTCTACTCACAAGTTCAAGAAAAGCTATTAAAAATTATTTAGCAAGAATACATCTTGATATGACTCAGTAGACAACCGAGCAAAATGGGCCAGATCTCACCCAGAGTTCAGAGTCATTTCTGTGAAGGAACTACAAATGTAAGAAAATGGAATGCAGTACCCATGTCAAAGACTTGTAGACTATATATTTTAAAAACTGTGAAATAAGCCTTAAGCAACTCAACTTAGGAGCTGTTTTATAAAACATGCGCCTCAGACATTTCTGCCCACAGAATGAAATACTACAACAATCGCTTGTGTTGCATAGGGAAAATGGGAAAGTAAAATCTTCCAGAGAGGAGATAATTTGTTATCTCTCTTTTTGTCTTAAAAGTCTGACTCATAGAGCTACAATATCATTATTGATTTTCCAGATACTTATTTTTTTCCTGAAGAAATCACCATTGTGCATATAGAATTGTCCTAGTGAGATGAGGATAGGAGATAAGAGGCTACAACATTGCATGGGTAGAGAACAAGGTTGTGCAGGATGTTGAGTTTATTAGAGGGGCGTCTCCTCACCACAGGCCACTCCATGCTGGTAGAAGGGAATAGCACGGGCTCTGTTTGGTCATCAGACACTCCGGCAGGTCAGTTCCTGCCTCTGCCTCCTACTAAGCTGTCTGGCACAGGGGAAGTTATTTAACCTTTCTTTCACACCAGCTTTTAATCTATAAAATGTGAGTAACAGTAATGAGTATTTCATGGAGTTTTTGTGAAGATTGAGTCAGTTTCTGCGAAGTACTGAGTGTTTTGCCTAAAATTCAGCAATTAAGTGAGGCTATTTATCAACTTTTTGAGGTGGGGACTATTACTCGGCACTGCCCATCTACTCCCTGGTGTTCCCATCCTCAGGTAAAGCCCCTGATAAATGGGGCAAGGCAGAGAAGTACAGATCTGCCACGTTGGCTCATGAAAGTCAGACTTCTTTCCCTTAAAAAGGTCTAGCTCATCGAGTCCCCTTGGGATGCCCTTCTTATTTACACAGCCCAGCCACTTTCCACAATGTGGTATGGCACTGAAATGTCATCTCTGGGGTAAGATGCTATACAGAATTAATTTATGTTCTCCAGTCACATTGCAGCTGTCAAATCCAGAGACAATTCAAAATAGAGGCATTATAGTCTCTCCTAATCTTCACAGCATAACTCTGCTCTTTAGGCTATTTTTTTCCTACATTTTCAGGGCCATGATACAACGGCAGCTGGGATAAACTGGTCCTTATACCTATTGGGTTCTTATCCAGAAGTCCAGAAAAAAGTGGACAATGAACTGGATGAAGTGTTTGGTATGTTGTATAGTCATTTATTTTTTCCAAATGAATTTTAATTTCTCTCAGATTGCCTCTGGTACGTAAATTTGGTCTTCTAAAAGCTCACAAGTTCTTTTACCATAGGTTCACATTTTTTATATCCTCTGCAATTTCTAGTTCATTACTGGTTGCACAAACACTTTTTAATGTCACAATTAGTAACACAATCATTATTACTAGAGCCTTTGTTCTGCTTCTAGTGTTTTCTGCATATTCCTCCTCACTGTTCCTTCTATCCCCAATATCAGTTCTAAAATTTTTGAGCAACTAATCTTTGGGTATTGAGTTGCAAGTATCGATTTCTTTGTTATTTTTTTTAATTGATGTAAATGTCACATAACATAAAAGTAACCATTTAAAAATGTATAATTCAGTAGCATTTACTACGTTCACAATTTTGTGCAACGGTCACCTCTACCTAATTCCAAAACATTTTTAGCACCCAAAAAGGAAGCCCTGTACTAGAAGCATACGTTCTCCATTTCCCCTTCCCCAACCCCTGGAACCACTAATTTACTTTCTGTCTCTATGGGTTTGTCTGTTCTGAGTGCTTCCTATAAATGGAATCGTACATAATGTGACCTTTTGTGTCTAGTTTGTTATACTTAGTGTATTGTCTCATTTTATTTTGAATATACATAGTATTAGAAATTCTACTTTGGCTATGGTTATTGAACATTTGGGGCTTTGACTCATGCATGCCTCTTTGATGTCTCCACTTCCAAGCCCAGATAGTCCTTTCAGTGTTGTCTTATATGCTTACTTTAATCAGGGAAGTATAAGCGTCCTGCTTCCTTAGAAGACCTGAAGAAACTCAAATATCTGGAGTGTGTTATTAAGGAGACCCTTCGCCTTTTTCCTTCTGTTCCTTTATTTGCCCGTACTCTTAATGAAGACTGTGAAGTGGGTAAGTGTTCTATAATTAGAATAGCAGGGAGAGTGAACTTTTTAAAATGTCTATCTTATTCCAGTCTGATGACATATTGATGACCTCTTGACAGCAGGTTACAGAGTTGTGAAAGGCACTGAAGCAGTCATCATTCCCTATGCATTGCATCGAGATCCAAAATACTTCCCCAATCCTGAGGAATTCCAGCCAGAACGATTCTTTCCAGAGAATGCACAAGGACGCCATCCATATGCGTATGTGCCCTTTTCTGCAGGACCCAGAAACTGTATAGGTTTGTATCCACCCAAATTGGTTTGATCTTTTAGGCCACATGATAGTGGGTTTCTCATAATAATTTCTTTGAGATGTGGTGTGACATTGCCTGTATGCAACAGCCTTAAAAAGACTGGTTTTCTTTTTTCCTCCACTTTACATTATAGTTTTAAAATGTGGCTGTCAGAAAGTGTATTAGTTTCCTAGGACTGCCAGCACAAAATACCATAAACTGAGGGCTTTATACAACGGAAATGTATTGTCTCACAGTTCTGGAGGCTGCAAGTCTGAGATCAAGGTGTCGGCAGGGTCGGTTTCTTCTGAGGCCTCTGTCCTTGGCTTGTAGATGGCCATCTTCTCCCTGTGTTTTCACTTAATCTTTCCTTTGTGTGTCTATATTCTAATCTTCTCTCCAATCAGATTGTATCAGGGCCCACTTTAATGACCCTCTTAACCTTAATTACCTCTTTAAAGAATCTACCTGCAAATACAGACACATTCTGAGGTACTGGGGGTCAGGACTTCAACATATGAATTTGGCAGGGGGTGGGGACACAATTCAGTGCGTAACATAAAGTATAATCAGTTTCATGGTGATTTCGGATTAAAGTAGAATATAATTTATTGTGGTAGAAAATTCATTTATATGATTAATTATGTTTAACCTAACTTTTGTGTTTCTTGCTTTTAACACTTGCATTTTGTGAAACCAAAACAGAGAATGTTTGTCGTATGGTCAGTTGAAATACTTAAACAAAGTGAATGCACACCACCGTGCGTTATATGATTAATTATGTTTAACCTAACTTTTGTGTTTCTTGCTTTTAACACTTGCATTTTGCGAAACCAAAACAGAGAATGTTTGTCGTATGGTCAGTTGAAATACTTAAACAAAGTGAATGCACACCACCGTGCATTACAAACACTTTTGACTTTAGTACAGTAGTCCCCCCTTGTCCTCGGGGATATGTTCCAAGACACCCAGTGGATGCCTGAAACCGAGGATAGTATTCAACCTTATAGATACTATGCACAAATTTCTTTCTCCTTCTTCACAATTTTGCAGATAGACTTGTTCTTACTATAGATTTTAGCAACCTCAGCCTATGGGTTTTTTTTTCTTTCCTTATTGAGAACTTTCACCTTTTCACTTACAGGATGCACTTTATGGCTTCTCTTTGGCATATCCAAATTGCCAGCATCACTACTTCTGTGCTTGGGGGCTATTAAATAAAATAAGGGTTCCTTGAATACAAACTCTGTGATACTGCCACAGTCGATCTGATAACTGAGATGGCTACTAAGTGACTAAGTGGCAGGGAGCATATACGGTGTGGATCCACTGGACAAAGGGACAATTCACATTCTGAGTGGAACAGAGCAAGAGATTCTCAAGCTTGAATGAGCCCAGGATTCTTCTGGGATACTGCTAAATCACAGATTCCCTGACCCACCCAGCTATTCAGAAACATGGGTGGGAGCAGGACAGGGTGCTCAAGAATCTTTGTTTTTAACAAGCATCTAAGTGATTGGTTCTCCTAGGGCCTACTGTGAAAATATAAAATTGCTTGCTTTTTGTAATCAGGCCTCTTATTTCTCACATTTGATGTATATCTGTAATAAAAGTGATGATATTTACATTAATTTAAAGGTCAAAAGTTTGCCATGATGGAAGAAAAGACCATTCTTTCCTGCATCCTGAGGCAGTTTTGGGTAGAATCCAACCAGAAGAGAGAAGAACTTGGTTTGTCAGGTCAGCTGATTCTTCGTCCATGTAATGGCATCTGGATCAAGCTGAAGAGGAGAAATGCAGAGGAAGCATGAGTATATTATTGGAATGTGTCCTTATCATGACAAAGGTCCTTCTTCCAGAGAAATGTGGCATTTGCAATTTATGGATCATGAGCTCAATACTCTTAATCCCTAGACCTAACTTTTTCTTGTCCCCTCTGATCTGAGAGTCAGATCTACCAAAGAGAGAGTTTTTGTATTTTTGTCACCACCACAGACATTACACATGGTCTTGGTCCAAAAAGTAGAGTAACTGAGTCAGTACCCAAATAAACATACAAAAAGTTTCTCAACAGAGAGATCCACAAGCCAATTCAATTCCAATAGGAACAAAAGATGTAATTTAATTGAAGTTCCAGAATTTTTTAAAGGTATTCTTGTTGACTTGGGAACATATATATATAATTTGAACAAGTTGATTAATTGAGGACTTTAACTTAAGGGGCTTAAGTTTTTTGAATTATATCAGTGACATCAGTTATGAGAAGGATAATTATTACAGTACTTTCCAGATTGTATCACCTAGAGCAGATCGTTTACAAGTTGACCCATGGGTTCTGTTTGTTTCCCTTTTGACTATACCTTTAGTTCATCTTTTGTAGAATCACGATCACCATTATAAATCATATATTATTGGAAGAGATTCTTCTTGGTAATTTCCAGACCCTCACAGTGCCTCGTACGGTTGATTTATGGCTTCTGGAGCTGAAAAGACCTTAGAACTTATCTATCTGTACTCCCTATGTTAGAAGTAAGGGAATGAAGTCAACAAGAAGGCAAGTTTCTGCCCAAAGTCATGCTGCTAGTTGGTGATAGGGCTGGAAATACATAGAAGTCTATGCTCTAAATCTCTCCACTCCCATTGTGATATACTGTTTACTACAATATGCTACTGCTTTGCAGAACTTAGGTCTATCACTAGATGTGTCATTAGAACACAGGTCTTCTTCCGCTGCTTTAGTCATATTTTTTCTGAAATTCTTCCATCTTTAAAGGAAAAAAAAGCTATTCATTTATATTTAGTAAACCAGTAATACCTCACTGAGTTTAGGGTTAGACCTCTAGTTAATTCAGTTCAACATACCTATCAAGATGGTAACTGACATGCATTCTCTGAGTTTTAATTCAGTAGACATACTCTACTCTCTCACTCAGTGATTTTTAAAACTGTTTTTAATAAAGAATTTTAACAAGATTACTTTCCCCCCCAATTTTCCCAAGGCAATAGCAGATAGAAGTAACACATCAAGAGAGTAAAATATGTATTTTTCAATCAGAGGAGGAGGTTACGAAACCAAAGCCATTTGACAAGCACTATAGCCTGGAGCATTTAGAGCATGATCGGCAGCAGCTGTGTATGCTTAGCTACCCCAGAGAGCCCCAGTCCATACAACATGTCCCTAAGTTGATGAGAAAAAGTCAAGAAAGTAGATGATACAATTGCAAAGGATTCCCATCAAATGCTTAACCTTGTTATCTAGAAAATGGGCATATGTAGAAAATCTTGTTCGCAGTTGAATTTGGATAATTGAAAATCATTATTATCTCTCAGTTTTATGTACTTAATTTAACGCTTGCCTATTAAAAATTTTTAGTGATCCTACATTAGACATGCAATTAAATTTGAAGTAAAACCTCTCTTAATGGGCTATTTTTTATTTTCGGCCTAAAATCTTCCTTTGGCCCCAGAATAATTTTTTTGACAATTTTTTTTTTTAGTGAAACATAATTGATTATATATGTTTGTGGGGTACAGATTTGAATATCAATACCTGTATACAATATGCAGTGATCAAATTAGGGAAATTAGTATAGTCACATTTACAAAACGTAATCAGTCTTTATGACCCTTAATCAATTTCTTGCTAACCCCCACCCCCTCCCCTAGACTAATTTATTACTCATATTTTGATTGGTAATTCCTTTAAATCATACCAGAGTAGGAACTGAGAAATTATGTCATGTTCAGTAGTATCAAAATGTGGATGCTGATTTTTTTTTTTAAATAAGAGGATCAGATATCTGTTTGTGTTCCTATTACCTGTCTTACTTCTGCATGAAAGAGATATCTCAAGAAAAGTAAATTACATTTTAGACATGGGAGTTACATTTTATTCTAAGAATTGATGTCAATTTGAAATACAGATAACTTTAAAAGCTAAGTCGGTGGGTGGCTGGCTTATAATGGGTAATAAAAGAAATGGCACTGTTGAGTTGATGTCATAAGTAACACTTGGACTTTCTAGCAAGATATTCCTGTGCCGTTGTCATAGACTGTGAATTTCCATGACTCTGAAGAGGCAACTAGAGGAGAAGTAGAATAAGCAGAAACCACGAGCATCATCGGGTCCCCGGGATTTAGAGTCTAAAAGTCTCTCCAGGTGATGGACTGGTGATTTGAGTCTCTTTGTGCTCTACTCATTGTCACAGACAACTGAGGGATGTTAATTTCTGGACCAATTGACCTGTCTCACAATTAAGAGATGCTGGTCACAGAAAGGGCTGTTCTCATCCTTTTGCGTCCCCAACATAGAACCACATATTTGCAGTGTGTATAACTGGAGCTGTCATGTTCTTAGGCAATCCCGCTTTCTCAACTTAAGTTGAGTAACCCAAGTAGGGTCAAATCATAATTCTTCCCTTGGTTTTCCCAGCTGGAATTGAAGAAGAGATACAATCAGTCTCCTTTGGGAGAAACTTTAGGTTTTGAGGCTCAGGATCAATCAGCAGTTGAACCTCAGGAGCAGCTGCTAGGAGACGGAATGAAGGTGAAGAGTGGAGAAGAAGCAGAGAGAAGAAATGGAGAGGATCCTGGGGTCTGAGGTCCATATTCCAGATGATGCTGAGGTTCAACTGCATGTCTGCCCTGCCCACTGCTCAGTTGCTCAACCCTCCTTTGGAACCTAAGAGCCGGTCCATTGCCATTTTGCTTAAGTCAATTGTCTTTCGCTTATAACCAAAAGCAACTAAGCATTGTCAGATCAGCTGCAGAATGAGGAAAGGGCCCCCATGGTCTGGACATGATCTTAGGTTTTCACACTATTTTCTTCATGCTGTTGAATAACTTTCCTCTAGGCTGGATTATCAGCACATTTGTCTGCTAGCCATTTAAATGCAATAGCGTTTGAGAAAATGCAATTTCTTTTCTAGATAGTAGGAAAATTAGAGGTACAGTGCTTCATTTTAGAATATAGCTAGGTTTAGCCTAACACAACAATCTAGTTTCTTGGCTCCACCTTGATGAATCCCCAATCTAGTTATTTATTTTTCTCCTTCCTTAATTAAACTGGGTTCATCCTAATTTTCTTTCTGACTAGGTGTATTCCAGATTTCAGGGACAAATCTCTCATCTATAATTATTGAAAATGAACTGGTTGCATTCTGTCCTCAGTTTCTCATCCAAATGTTCACCTAATAGTTATTTTTTTGGAGCTTTTGGTCCAAATTTAGTTTCTAAATTAACTCCAGCACTTAGCTATTTCTATTCCTGTTCTT
>NW_007733003.1:0-1795 GCF_000696425.1 Galeopterus variegatus | reverse complement strand
CAGATTTCAGGGACAAATCTCTCATCTATAATTACTGAAAATGAACTGGTTGTGTTCTGTCCTCAGTTTCTCATCCAAATGTTCACCTAATAGTTATTTTTTTGGAGCTTTTGGTCCAAATTTAGTTTCTAAATTAACTCCAGCACTTAGCTATTTCTATTCCTGTTCTTTTGATTCTAGAAGATAGATTTTTGGAACTTTCTTTCTCCTTCCCATCATTTTCTCTCCTCTTTACCCTTCACTTTCTTTTTGTTGGGATTTGCATTTATTGATTTCTGTTTTTCCTCATATAAGTCAACTACATTTCTTAGAAAGGCTGTACTAAAAGAAAACACATATTCCTGTATTAAAATGTTGTGATGATGGATCAAGATGGTGACGGGTCTGGAGCGGGCGTGCCAGAGGACAGAGCGAGCCTGAGAAGTGTGCACTGTGCTGCCAGAGTACTATTTGCATTTCCAAGAGCAACAAAAAACAAATAAATCACTGATCAACTAATCTACAACGAAAAAAAGCAACTACAGTCTCGAGGTTTTAGGGCCGATGCAAAAGAAGATTCCTGAGAGCATCCCAACCGCTCCGGGAGACCGAGCAGCCCAAGGCAACAAAGGCCAGGAAAGATGGCAGCGGTGACGCAGAGACAGAGAGGAAGGCACTGGACTGGCCCAGCTCTGGGAGCTTTGTGAGTGACCCCCAGCCCAGCCCCGATTGGGGGACAAAGGCCCGCCCGGCCCCCACTTACCACACTAGGCTAGGTGCCTTCATCAGCGCTGCCTCCATTTTATCCGGTGGGGGTGGAGCCGGCCGGCTCAGATCGGGCAAGCCAGCTATCTTCACTTGGCGCGGCTCCTCACTGACCCATACCACTTGTGTGCCTCAGCGCGGGGCCCCCCAGGGCCTGTGGACCGGCCACCAATCCCACTCCACCCGCGGATCTCTGGCGGGGCTGGTGGCATGGGGAGCCCCCGGCCAGCGTCGGGAGGGCAGGGAAGAGGATCCCGGCCAGACTGTCACTCCACCACACCTGGGGCTTCGGCTCCAGGTAAACTCCCTGTTTCCGGGAGGCAGATACCATGTCTGTGGCCTTCAGTATGGAAAAACCCCAGACAGATTTCTGGTTGGGAGAGGGGTGACCAGGGTGCCCCTGAGCCCACTTGATCCTGCCGGAGAGCTGACGGCCTGAGGGCGCCAAGCCGGCTCACGCCGGGGGGATTCAAAGAGGAACTGTGTGCTGTGGGATCCTCCCCCGGGGGGCTCGCGCCCTGGTGTGGGAGATAACTCAACCATGCAGGGGGCCGCAATACCGGGGGGATGGTGGGAGGCCCAGAGATGACCTTGACCAGGGCCGCAGGAACGCCCACAGTGTCCGTGGCGGAGGCCTGAGACCCCTTTGGGGCCGGGCGGGGCTGAGAGACGAGGATTGCAGAGGACACGCCCCAGCCCTGTGCTGAGTGCACAGAGAGGGGAGGGGTCTGGCAAAGGAGCAGGAATCTCGGAAAAAAAGACACACCCTCCGGGAGGGTGCACACAGAGAGGGGAAATGCCCGGATAGCGAGGCGGAGACTTACAGATCTCACACACCNACTACAGTCTCGAGGTTTTAGGGCCGATGCAAAAGAAGATTCCTGAGAGCGCCCCAACCGCTCCGGGAGACCGAGGAGCCCAAGGCAACAAAGGCCAGGAAAGATGGCAGCGGTGACATCAGAAAGATGGCAGCGGTGACATCTCAGCGGTGACGCAGAGATGGAGAGGAAGGCACTGGACCGGCCCAGCTCTGGGAGCTTTGTGAGTGACC
>NW_007733002.1:119496-120028 GCF_000696425.1 Galeopterus variegatus | reverse complement strand
GGGTCAGCCTGCACAAGGATTATTTATGAATAATAATGTCCTCTTTCCAGCTAACATCAGGTTATTCAGCTGCAAAATCCCATCTTAGCATCTGTTATCTTGAACCATTCTTGGCACCAACTGTCACATGTTAAGTTCCCCAGGAAGCAAACTCCAAGAAGACTCTAATGTGCAGGACATTTTATTAGGGAATGCTCTTGGAATACAAGGAAAGGGAAGGAAGCAAGATTGAGCAGAGGAAGAGGTTGAGCTGCGATGTAATCAGAACAAAGACCTCAGCTGATCCTGCAGGAAGCTCTGGAGTTGGAATGGTCTTTTTGAGTTGTCCTGAGTGGGGATGGGAACAGGGCCAGCCTTTATACCACCACATTAATCAACCACTGCATGTGGGCCACCCCAGATAAAGGATATATCCTTGGGCAAAATAACTCTTCAGCTGAAACACTCTTCAAAGTGGCTGGCGGCTGTGGGTTTTCTGCTTACAACACTCCCAGCAGCTGTGGGAATGAGTCTTTTAGTCCTAAATGGGGGG
>NW_007733002.1:118351-118971 GCF_000696425.1 Galeopterus variegatus | reverse complement strand
GCTTCTATTGTCCTCTCCCTGTGGAGTCAGGACCGCTTTATTTACCTGGCATCAAAGTGTGACAAAATGGGTGGAATATTACCAGCCAAGGAAGATCACCTGAGCTTTGGTGTCCAGTTTTTTTTGGAGTTCCATTATGTAGGTATGACTGACTGCTCATGTGGCTGATCTCAGTTTCTACTCCTTTAAGAGGCTGAGCTGAAACTGTGTGACCCAGAACCCCTACTATAAACAACATTGTTAACCTTTCTGACATGGTCAGACCCCATCCTCCATACCTACTATCTGTAGCCAGTCCCCTGGTAGACAAAGATAGTCCTATCACATGTGACATTCCAATAGCTTAGAGATTACTTCCCTGAAGCCAAGGGAAAAGGCCAAACCTCTTTTGGAGAAAGGTTAAATTATTTACTATACTGCTACCCTAACCAGATAAAGAAGAACTATGTAATCATTTCCATGGATACAGAAAAAGCATTGACAAACTTCAAAACCCAACTATTATATAACTCACACAAGCTAGGAATAGAAGAGAATTTCTACAACCTGATAAAGGGTATTGATGGAGTTTGGATGTGTTGTCCCCTCCAAAACTCATGTGGAAATTTGGTCCCCAATGT
>NW_007733002.1:72452-117646 GCF_000696425.1 Galeopterus variegatus | reverse complement strand
TTGGAAATTGATTGAGTCATGGGGGCAGATCCCTCATGAATGGATTAATGCTCTCCCTGGGAGAGGGGGTAGTAATGAGTGAGTTCTTGCTAGATTATTTCCCGCGAGAGCTCATTGCTTAAAAAGACCCTGGCACCTTCTCTCTCTCTCTCTTGCTTCCTCTCTCTTGCTTCCTCTTGCCATGTGATCTGCTTGTACCCGCCGGCTGCCCGCCACTTTCCAACATTAGTAGAAGCAGCCTGAGGCCCATGCCAGATGCAGCTGTCCCTGAATCATAAGCCAAATAAACCTCTTTTCCTTATAAATTACCCAGTCTCAGGTATTTCTGTTATAGCAACACAAAACGGACTAAAACAGGTATCTTTAAAAAACTGACAGCTGAAATCACACTATGAGATAGTGAAATGCTTTCTTTCAAGGACTGGGAACAGGGATGGCCAGTTAGCTCAGTTAGTTACACCAAGAACAAGGATTTGGATCCCCATACTGGCCAATTACCAAAAACCAAACAAACAAAAACACACCTGGGAGCAAGGCAAGGATATCGGCTCTCACTACTTTTAATATACATATATAGAAAGGAAAGAGGTAAACTTGTGTTTACTTGCAGATAACATGATTGTGTATGTAGAAAATCCTAAGGAATATACGAAATAGCTATTGAAACTAATAAGTGAATTTAGCACGGTTGTAGGATATACAAAGTCACAAAGTCAATAAATAAAAATCAAGTTTGTTTCTATATACTAGTTACAATTTGAAGATAAAATTATTATCATTTATAGAAAAATAAACTACTTAGAAATTAATACAATAAGATATGTGCAAGACCTCTTTACTAAAAATTACAAAACTGCTCAAAGAAATTAAAAGAGTGATATACCATGTTCATGGATGGGAAGATTTAATCATTATGTTGTTCAAATTGATCTACAGATTTAACATAATTCCATCAAAATCACAGCAGGCTCTTTTGTAGAAATTGATAAGCTGATTCTAAAATGTGTACAGAAATGCAGAAGAGCTAGAATAGCTAACACAATTTTGAAAAGAAAAACATATTGGAGATCTTATACTGTATGATTTCAAGTCAGATGTATTGGCAAAAGGGTATTCCCATGGTTCTCCCCCAGGAGATATTTGGCAATGCCTGGATGTATTTTTGGTTATCACAATTAGGGGTGTGGGCTCTACCAGCATCTAGTAAATAGAGGTCAGGAATGCTACTAAATATATTATAATGCAAGGAAAGCCCCCATAACAAAGCATCATCTGGCCCAAAATATCAACAGTCCTGAGGTTGAGAAACCTAATGATAGACATATATATCAATGCAGTCCAGAAAAAAATTCAGTCATCTGAAGTCAACTTTCAGAAAATGAGCTGATGACTTTTCTTTCAGTGGAGAAAGAAAAGTCTTTTTAACAAATGGAGATAAACAACTGGATACTTACAAAGGGTCTTCAAAAAGCTCATGGAAAGATTTGTATTATCCTTTAATTCCATTTTTCCCACAAATGTTTTTCTCTTTATGTTTTATTTTTTCCACAACCTTTTTGAAGTACCCTTGCATATGGGGGAAAAAATGAACCTTGACTTCAATCTTTCATCATGTACAACTAACTCAGTGTTAAGTGTTCAAATCCCAATACTGGCCCGCTGTCAAAAAAAAAGAAAAAAAGAAAAAGAAAAAGATGGAAAGATGGGTCATAGATCTAAATGTAAAACTAATATTTTAATGTTCCCAAAGAAAGGACAAAATAAGAAAATATCTTCTCTACTGAGGGATAGGCAAAGATTTGACAGGACATAAAATACACTAACCTTAAAAGAAAAAAAATTGATACATTGGCTTCATCAGAATTAAAAATTTCTGCTCCTCAAAGGACACTGTTAGGGAAATGGAAAGGTAAGCTTTAGACTGGGAGGAAATTTTCACAATACATTTATCATACAAAATGATTTATATCAGAATATAGAAAGAACTCCTATAAATTATTGTGAAAAAGACAATCCAATTTAAAAATAGGCAAAAGACTTAAACAGATACTTTACAAAGTAAGGTATATAATTCAGTCTTCAGGGAAATGCAGATTAAAACTACAGTGTGATACCACTATACACCCACTAGAATGACTTAAACTTAAAAGAGTGTTGGAGAGGATATGGAGCAGCCTAAACTCACATCCATTGCTGGTAGGAGTATAAAATGGTATAACCACTTTGGGAAACTCTTTGATAGTTTCTCAAATTTTGTAATTTTTTTTTTTTTTTTTGGCAGCTGGCTAGTGTGGGATCTGAACCCTTGACCTTGGTGTTATCAACACTGAGCTCTAACCAACTGAGTAACTGGCCACGCCTTTAAATGTTCATCATACACTTATCCTAATTCTCAGCAATCCATTCCTTAGTTTTTACCTAGAAGAAATTAAAGTATGTATACATGAGAGACTTGTACAAGAATGTCCATAATAGCTTTATTCATAATAGTCCCTGAAAAAAAGTGAGCCAAAATGCTGGGTACCAGTCAAGCTTTATTAAAGGAAAAGAATCTGCCAGGCTGCGCTCAAAATGGAGAGCAGCAGCCAGAGCTGCCCTCAAGGTGGAGAGCAGCAGCTGGCATTGGGATAGGAGAGCTTATATGGGCTGTAGGCCTGGCTGATTCAATCAAGGAGGGGTTTTGTGCTGATGCAGAAGCTATGCAACCAGGGTGGAGAATTGCGCCCTTGCGGAAGCAAAAGGGTTTCTGTTTCTCAGAAATCATGAGGTTTCTTACAATGGAGGGGCTGGTGACCATTTTGTGCTTGGCTTGTCCTAAAATGGCACTGGTTATGTTCAGAACCTATCAGTCCCAAATTGGAAATGATCCAAATATGTATCAACAGAAGACTAGATAAACAAATTGTGTTATATCCATATGACAAATTATTTCATAATTATCAATATTTGTAACAACATATTTGAATTTCAAAAACATTAAGTTGAGAGAAAGAAGTCTGACACCAAAGAGTACATACAGCATATATTCTGATTATGTGAAACCCTAAAACAGCAAAGGACATGAAGGAACTTTTTGGAAATGTTTTATATCTTGATTGGGGCATTGGTTACATTAATGTATATATTTTTCAAAACCCGTCATACATATATTTAAGATCTATGCATTTTACTATATGTAAATTCTTATTTCCTGAGTAGAAACAAACTGTTTCTGTTACTGTACTCTTACAACATGCTTTTGACCCCAGAAGTGTGGGTTTTTTTCTCCACACATCAAGTAAGCAATCAGTTCTGCAGTGGACACCCACTAGGTGTCTTCCAATTCAGTTCAATTGCCACGCTTCCCACCTGGAGAAATCTTCAGATCCCATAGGTTGAGGGCTCAGTCCCACAAGACTGCCCCCCTCTTCCAATGCCAATTGCAAGCTCCAGATTGTTTTACCTGTGCTTCTGACCTGCTATAAATTGGGGTTCCCATGACCCCTTCCTTGGGTTCAATTAATTTGATAGAGCCACTCATAGAGCTCAGGGAAACACTTATTTTTACTGGTTTATTATAAAGGGTATTTATTTTTTTGATGGCTGGCCAGTAAGGGGATCCAAACCCTTGACCTTGGTGTTATAACACTGTGCTCTAACCCACTGAGCTATCCATCCAGCCATATAAAGGATATTTTAAAGAGTACAAATGAACAGCCAGATGAATAGATACATAGGGCAAGGTCTGGAATGGTCCCAACTCCACCCTATGGAGTTGGGATGCGCCACCCTTTGGGCAGGTGGATGTCTTCTTGTTCACCCTCCTGGAAGCCCCATGAACTCAGTCCTTTTGGGTTTTTCTGGAAACTTTATTATGTAGGCAAGAACAACTAAATCATTGACTACTGGTGATCAACTCAACCTTCCACTTCTCTTCCTTCTCTGGAGGTGGGAGATAGGGCTGTGAGTTCCAACCCTCTGGTTGGTTCCCCTGGCAACGAGCCCCCCAACTAGTGGTTATCTAGGGACTTTCCAAAACTCACCTTATTAACATAAGCTTAGGTGTGGTCGAAAGGAACTTGTTATAAATAACAGAAGAACTTTTTCTGCTCTGGAGCTGTTCCAGAACAGTTTCAGGAACAAAGGACAAAATATTTTAACAAAAGATACTCTTATTGCTCTAGTCACTTAGGAAATTGCAAGGATTATAGGAGCTGCAGGCCAGGAACTGTGTATGAAAACCCCAAAAATATATATCATAATATCACATCACCATTGAATAGTAACAAAAACAAAGCATGAAAGAAGGAAAAATATATATAAAGTAAAAGATGAAAGCTAGAATAAAAGTTTTTTGTTTTTTTTTTGTCTTTTTTCGTGTCCGGCAATGGATCGCAACCCTCAGTGTCGCGCCCGTACCGGACCGGGACTGGCAACGGGATCGCAACCCTCGGTGTTGCCCCTGCACCTCGCTCAGCCAGTGAGCGGCCGGTCTGTATGTGGGATCCGAACCCTCGGTGGGAGCGCCGCCGCGCTTTCCAAGCGGCGCACTGTAGCGGTGCGCCACCGGGCCGGCCCTAGAATAAAAGTTTTTTTAAAACTCAATCCATACTAATTTTAATAATATGATTAAGTGCTGGAAATTAAACCATTTTAATGAAGTGTGTAGCCTTAGATTTTAAAAATATGTTGAATAAATAATTGAATGAACATACATTTTTATGAGCTGAATTGTGTCCCCCCCACCAAATTTATCTGTTGAAATTTTAACTCCCAGTACTTCAGAAGGTGACTATATTTGGAGATAGGGCCTTTAAAGAAGTAATTAAGTTAAAATTGAAAGAAAGTGAGCCAAGATGCTGGGTACCATTCAAGCTTTATTAAAGAAAGAAATCTGCCGAGCTGTTCTCAAACTGGAGGACAGCCTGGGGCTCTCCTGAAAATGGGGGGGCAGCTGCTAACATAGGGCAGTGGGAGCTTATATTGGTATGTTGGCACCAAGAGCTGGGTGATGTAATTCCGGGGTGGGGATTGAGTTAGGTCATGGGAATGGAGAGTTCTGCGCATGCAGAAACACTGAAAGTTTCATTTTCTCCAAAACCATGAGGCTTCTTGTAAAGGAGAATGGGGAGGAGAGGGGAGGAGGTGGATGGCACCATTTTGTACTTGGGCTTGTCTAAAATGACGCTGGTTATGTTGCAGTTCTATTAAAAATGAGATCATTAAGGTGGTTCCTAATCCAATATGAGTGGTGCTCTTACAAGAAGAGGAAATTAGGACACAGACTGTGGGACACAGTGAGAAGGCAGCCATCTCAAGACAAGGCAGGAGGCCTCATAAGAAATCAACTCTGCCCAAACCTTGATCATAGACTTCCAGCCTCTGGAACTGTGAGAAAATGAATTTCCGTTGTTTAAGCCACCCAGTCTGTGGATGTATTTTGTTATGGCAGCCCTAGCAAACTAATAGGTGCATAGTCTATTTGATAAGTCTAATAGTTGAATTTACTGGACATTGCCATATGTCTTTAGTGTGCTAGATGCTGGTTGGATGCTTAAGGCACGGCCTTTTGCCCTTAAATGGCATCCAGTTTAGGGAGGCAGAGAGAGGCACAGTGGTGAGGAATGATTACACAGGCCCAGCATGGTATGTGCTCTATCAGTTTACATTCCCCTACATACTTATACTTCACCTAACAGAAAGATGTTTTGGTACAAATTTTGCACCTGGCCAAATTGCCATTGTTTTAACAATGGCTTTTTAGTTGCAAGTAACAGAAATCAGCACAACTGGTAATCTAAGTAAAATTGAAAGAGGAGGAGATTGGGGGTTTTTGGAGGCCACAGGGCAATCTCATGGGAGTAAAGCCGGACCACACAAGCACTGAAACCAGTTCCTGCACAGTCATCAAAAGTCAAAATTATTTCTCTCTGCTGCCACAGGTGACTTCCCACCCTTGATCTCTTTACAGGTCTTCTTTCTTCTCATTTTCTGTAGCCAGCATTCTTTGCTTCTTTGTGGAAATTGATGTCACCCCAGCCGTGGGTCTATAACACTTCTTAGCCTCAGCACCACTAACCAACTGGCTAGTTGTTGGGAAAATAGAATAATTTAATCAGGCACCCTCACCTTAGGTCTGGTTGGGGGTGGTGCAGTGCATTCTTTGTAAATAAGTTGTGTGTGGGTAGAGTTAGTGTGTATGCGCAGCGCCACTACTTGTCTGGTGTCTACTGCCTCGAACATCTGGCATGTGTGGCTATGTTCTTGAACCTGCAGCTCCAAGTACCTTTCTGCTGGTTACCTAGCTCATAGACCTGTGTGTGATGGGTCTGGTGACCCAGCCTAGCATGTGAAGGGTTTGTGACCCAATCTGTGAATGGGCTTGAGGGGTCTATGAGCTTCAGACCCAGCCCTAGCTTGACACTAGTGACTTACTGCCCTCATTCCAAGGTTTGGGAGAGAGTACAGTGGTCCGTTTGGACCAGGCACACACTCCTTCTCCTCTTGGCTTTGGAAAAAAGATGGTGGAATAGCATCACACATGTGTTCACTGGAGCAGGAAAAGAAGGTAATTCTCTAAGAATGGGAGTGTAGACAGGGCAGACATCCCCCAAATTTCCTTGTACAAGCATCAAAATTAAATGATAATTGAATGAAGGGAAATCCATTCCATCCATCTACAAGTGAGCCTATCTGCCTTGACTTGAACTTGTGATTTCCATACCTGGCAGCAAATCAGAGTCACCTGTGGAATCTCAAACCCATATTAGTGCCTGGCTCCCAGCTTATGCTGTAACAGCCGCTAAATAGAAATTATAGGAGGCTTTTATTTTGAACTAAGATTCTGCACTAGGCCCCAATAGACTGGACTAGAAATCAAAATAGAGTCACTCATATCAGAAGTTCCACATCACCAAACCCAAACTAAGTTGATGTCTGACCTTCCTCAAAATCAGGAAAGATAACAAATAACCAATTTCCCAAATAAGCCAGTTTAAACCTTTAGTAAAGACTGGTTGGTTAGCTCAGCTGGTTAGACTATAGCCTTATAGCACCAAGGTCACAGGTGCAGATCTCTGTACGGCCCACCTGCCAAAATAAAAATCTTCAATAGGTACGACAATAAATTTCCCTCTGCTTTAATCCTTACATAAAAGAAGTAACCTAATATTAACCAATGGTACTTTTCCATTGTCTGCCTCTTGTCTCCACCTTATAAGAAAGGTAACTGTGGAATGACCAATCTGCTTTTTGTTTGTTTCCACTTTCTTCAGCCCTTTTACTGTCTAAGTCAACTTATTTTGCTCAGCTCATCAGAGTACTTTTTTTTGGCCGCTGGCCAGTACAGGGACCCAAACCCATGACCTTGCACTTTAACCAACTGAAGGAGCACTTATTCTATTTTATGGAATGAAGTGTTGCCAGATTCTAGAATCACAAATAGAGCCGAGATCTTTAAATTTGTTGTAATTTTGTCCTTTAACATGTTGGAATCTGTAAAGGTGAGACCCAGGTGATCTTTTAAGTTTTATTTATAACTTTAAAAGTTTCCTTTAAAACAATTTGTTGGGAAAATAGAATAATTTAATCAGGCCCCCTCATTTCGTGGCAGGTTGGGGTGGTGCAGTATTCTTTGTGGGCAGGTTGTGTGTGGGTGGAGTTAGTGCACCTGTGCAGCGCCGCCACCTAGGCTGGCGTTTACTGCCTCTGGCGGACATGCTTTCCAACTTATGGCTTCCAAGGACCTGTTTGCCAGTTACCTAGCTCATAGACCTGTGTGTAAGGGGTCTGGGGACCCAGCCTGGTGTGTGAGTGGTCTGGGGACCCAGCGTGGCATGTGAAGGGTTTGTGGCCCAGCCTGGAACAGGCTTGAGGGGTCTGCAAGCTCCAGACCCAGCCCTTGCTTGACAATTGGCCCATTTGGTGCAGGATTATGGGGAGGTTAAAGAGCCCGACAACTGGCACAGTCGTGTAGCTTTACAATTGGCATCACAAACAGGATTAAGAATGCTACAACTGGCAACATTGGCAGGATTCCGACATTAGCCCCAGTGCTACAATTTTTTTTGGCAGCTGGCTGGTTGGGGATCCAAATCCCCAAACCCCTTGACCTTGATGTTACAACACTGAACTAAAACCAACTGAGCTAACTGGCCAGCCCTGACTTTTAAAAGGTTTTAAACATCAGAGATGACTCTAATGTGCTGTCAGAGTTGTAGTTTACTTGTTTAGACATCACAGAAGTGTAGCTTAGATTTCAGACTTTATTATTCCATATTTTGTTCTTAAAAGGTGTGGTCAAAATGAGAAACCACGTACCTCTGCTAAAATTTTTGACAAATTCATTATCAAGTATTTTGGGGAAAGAAGCGCTTCCTCCAGAAGGGATAGTATTAATTTGAAAATGGCTAATTATATTTCCGTATAATTAGGCTCTGAAATAGTTGATCATCAGGTTCCTTGGGATGTAACTCTCTTCTGGAGGAATAAGAAACTTAGTGTCTTCCACATATCTTTGCTGTCTCCAGAATGGAAACCTTTAGTGGTCTTTCCAGATCATTTCAGATCTCTGTTACTGTTTCTGTGCTCCCCTCTCTGGGCGTCTGTGTGTGATTGCTTCCAAGGAGCATACTAGGACTTCTGTAGGAGATTTCTCTTTGGCCACTAAAGCTTTGCCTAGCCAGAAAAGAACAGGAAATACCTGGGAGTTCAGTCCCCACATCCCCCACCTCACCCTGCTGTTGCTTAGCCAGCACTGACAGGTGTAAGTGAGAGTGTGCACTCCAGGATATCAAATTCAAGCTAAGTCCACTCTTTTCCTTCCCAGTTTCTATTGTGAGTTCTTCTGAAATACATCACTTGTACACAAATCCTTATCAAAGGTATGATTCAGCAAAACCCAATATAAGACAGTCAACTTTATGGAATAGTATCCTTTCTGTCAATATTAAAATTTGATATGGCTTTTAATAATATTTATAGAGCTTTTCAGAAGTAGAGAACCAACTTTATTTATTCCCGATCTTAGGAAAAGAGTAGGGAAGCTACCCCTTAAGAAGACACCGAGTCAGCTTCCCAGGAAACTTGGGAGCTCCTAGGGACCAATAGCTGAGAGGCGCAAGAGTCAGGAATTCCAAAGGCAGTGGAAACAGATCGGAGGGGTCAGTGTGGGTTGGTGTTGGGAAACCCAACAGGGGAATTAAGAGCAAAGAAAAAGAGTGGTGACATGAACAGAGGCCTGACATAACTTTCGAAGCATCTAAAAGTGCACTGTATAATAAAATTTAAAACAGTTGCATGGAGGTTTCTGGGACTGCACAGCATTCGCTTAGGCAGGCATCACGGCTGCCACGAGGTGGTGCTCTGACTGTACTCACGGCCCGGAGCGGGTTTTCTGGGAGCTTTACAGTTCCCCACTCCTCTGCTCTCAGTCTTCACGGCTGTAACTAGAGGTCTGTCACATTCCAGCCATAGTCAGCCAACCTGTTATTAGTGCCAAGCCTTCCTCCTGGAGCAATGACAGTGTAAATTTCAGCCATGGCAGAGAGGGAACAAATACAGCTGTTGTGCATTTTAGAGTAATTGCTACAGGCCATTTGGAGACAGCTTTATAATAACAGCAGTTATACAGACTTATGCAATATTTCACTTTCCTATTTTATCCCTCCTCAACATTCTGCTTCATCAACTTGTGAATCTATTCAACTTGTGTGAGTCTGGAATCATCTGCCCCCAATTTTACAAAGTGAGGTTTGGGGCCCCCTGGAAGGCACCGTCTAATCTCACCATCCTGCCATTCCCTCCCCTGGGAGCTCTGTCCTCTCCGCACTCAGCTATCAGCACTCAGCACAGCTGCCATCAGGGACAAGCCTCTCCCCATCACGCCCCACCCCCAAGTCTGGGCTCCTTGATTTCCCTCCATTTTCTCCAGTTCAGTCATCTGTTGGCATTTCTGTCATTGTATTCTAGGTGTTTCCTATCTGTCACTTCCACCCTAAGTCCCTTGAGCTTTCTTATCTTTATATCCCCAATGTCTGCCACAATTCCCTACACAGTGAGTGGATGAATGGATGAATAAATAAAACAAGCTCTAAAAGATCAAAGACCTCACCCTAGCAAAAAGATGGAAATATTCAGAAATTTAGACCCGAGCAAGAACATCTTACTGGATGCTCTGATTGATGTATCCAGGCCTCTCCACAAAAACTCCTAAATGGGCTTAAATGTAAAAGTCCTGGGCCCCACAGTGAGCCACAGATCAGAGGAGAATCCCGCCACCTGGCACAGCAAGATTTCAAGGTCCACAATCTGTGCGGAAGGACTGAACAACGTGGCTGACTTACTGAGTAAGAATAGCTGCCCAACACTGTAGTCGAAGCCGTCTCTTGGAACTGATGTAGTTGGGAGCATGAACAGAAGCATTAGGCTTCTGGGTTCCTCCAAGTTTCTTCTGTGTTCTATCTTCCTCTGGATTTTGGGGGACATCTTACTCCCAGGGCCCCTCCAACTCTGGGCCCCCTCTGAGAGAATCAAAGGGAAGCCCTATCCACCTGCACCTGTGTCTCACGTTCATCTTTTTCACCGCTTGCTTGCTAGTTCTGGAGCAAACCAAATAAAAGCAATCTTGCTCCAAACCTGAGTCGTCTTCTCACCCCTCCTTTGTGAGATGGGGGAGAAAGAATGGCATCTTGGATGTGGTTGTGAACAAGCTGAGCCCCTCTTGGTGTCATCTTTTTTTAATACTCCAAAATTTATTTTCTTTCTGTTAATTCTCCCTTCCCTCTCTTCCTTCCATCCTTCTGGAACATTTAATGACCACTCACTGGGTGTCCAGCTCTGTGCTGGAGATACAGAGATGAATAAGACAAGAGTACTGTACCTTCAAGGTTGTCACAGAATTCTAGGGGAGATGGAAAAGTGAGCTCATAACACACTTGAATAAGTGCCCTAATCGAGGCATATATGAGGCCTTGTAGGATCAAGGGAGTGGTAGTTGTGTGCTAGTAGATGTTTTGCTGGTGGGAGGGGCCCTGATTTGTATTTCTTATACATTTGCTGATTGATTTGCTGATTTCCATGTGGCAAATTCCTCATCCTGGCTGATTTCAAGCTGCCAACCTTAAGCCACTGAACACAGAGTTGGGAAAGGATATTCACAAAGGGCTCTTTTGATGCAGTAGGAGCCAGCCCCAGCATGAGTTCAGCCTCTCAAGACCCTGAGTGGAGAATCCATCCATGCTGTGCCTGGACTTGTGGCCTACAGAACTGTAAACTAATAAATGAATTCTGTGTTAAGCCACTAAGTTTGTGGTAATTTGTTATGCAGCCATAGAAAACTAACCCAATTCCAATTTTTAAAAAAAATTTTTATTGAAGCTTAATTACTTATACATATTTTTGGGGTACAGCATTGACTACCATTGCCTGTGTACAACATGTGATGATCAAATCAATATTATTAGCATATTCAGTATTACAAATTGTAATTACTCTTTGTGCCCCTTATGCAGTATCTTCCCAACCCCCCTCCCCCTCCCCCCACCTCTAGTAAACATAGATTTGTTTTCTCACTCAATTACAATTAAACCCTTTTTACAGATGTGCAAACTAAGGCTTAGGAACAGTAAGCAGGGCTGACTGGTTAGCTCAGTTGGTTGGAGCACAACACAACCTTGTAACACCAAGTAACATCCCCGTACAGACTAGCTGACCAAAAAAAAAAAAAAGAAAGAAAGAAAGAAAGAAGCTGGGAGGCAAAGGAGGCATGTCTGACTGAAAGGCCTGGGACCTTAGTTGCTGTGCTCTGTGAATTCCCAAGGAAAACCAGGTCACATAAACCACAAGGGCCAGAGCCATGGAAAACTCTATTCCTTTGTTTGACTTTTAGGGAATAGAAAATGTGCATTATGATTAATAATGAAATTCTGAGCTAAAGGAAAATCAAATGTTGAATATGGTTTTGAACTTGAAGTGCCAACTCAGTAGTTAGTTTGATGTTTATTTCAGAGGACAAAGCAATGGAGTAGCAGAAATTTCATATGGGACTCTACTCACTAAATGTTTAAGTTTGGCTAGAGTGTCCATTTCTGATTTTCCCCTCCAGCCTAACCAGATGTGCTCAGAAAATTTGGTTCCCCCTGAATGTGTACATCTGTCAAAATTTCTGTCAATTTTAGCATGACTGCCAAGGGAGTGAACAAAGAGAGTTAGTGATTAACTTCAAAGAACTTTGTTGGAGAGGAATAAAGATATTTAAGGCCTATTTTGTGAACTAATTGCATTTGCATATTTATAGGATTTACTGATATAGCGGTAATTAAAAACTATTTAGTAGTCTTAAAGGACACATAACTCAGTTGCTGTTTGCATAATAAACACTTCCTTATTACGTTTGCATAATAAACCCTCTCCTCTTGCTTCTTCCAGAAGACATTGGTCCATCAAAGAGGCCCCATATCTTACTTGGAAATAATAGAGAGACAGTGTGAGGGCTCACAGAGATGTAACAGGGGGGCATCTGAAAGAAACATATTTCTAGATACTCTCTTAACGCTGGGCCTGGCCTAAACTGCTGTCAGAGAATGGCAGATTCAAACCTTCGGTTAAGTCTTTGTTTCTTTTGCCAAGTGATATTACTTAAGCAGTATGAATGCCTAGTGCCTCAGGATTCCAAATTTTTGACTTAAATATACCGATCTGCCTGAAAAGCCTGAATGAGGGTCACCTCCATACTCATCCTTCCTATGAAGATGTGTAAGGGGGCTCATCAGAAACAACGTGAATAAAAAGCTTTCTCTGGTTGAAAAGTGCCACAGTTAAGGAAAGGAGACAGTTTCCATGAAAAATTAAAGGCTAGAGTTATGGGTGATACCAAATCTAAAAGTACTAGGGCTGGCTGGTTAGCTCAGTTGGTTAGAGCACAGCCTTATAACCCCAAGGTCACAGGTTCAGATCCCTGTACTGCCAAAATAAATAAATAAATAAATAAAAAGAATGGGCACTAACCCATCCACCCTTCCTTCAGTTGGTCAATAGCATACACTAGCAATCCAGCATTAAAAAAAAAAAAAAAAATTACAAACCTAACAGTACTGAGTAAATAAACTAAACCCAGACAGGACAGTAAGGTTAGAAAAAGAAAAGATCTGAGCCAGCTGACAGTACAGAGCAGGGCACTCAAGGAAAGACCAAGAAGCATCTGTGTATAAACTACTTTGAAGACAAGTCCCTCACACAAAACCATTCCTATCTTGGCAGAATTCATCAGCCAATAAAGAGCTATAATTGGCAGGATCACCAGGCTGCTGTTAGGTTAGCTAATGAAGGCCATAATGTACCTGTATTACACATCATTAGCAATGGCCTTCCAGTAACAGATGGGCATCTGAGAAAGTGAGAAGAAAAGGGAGGGAAGCATGTCTCAGAATGCCGGACTTAGAGTCATGGCTTACTAAAATGCATGGTAGGAATACAATGTTGATCATCATCTCGATTCAGCCTTTGCATGAAGGGAAGCTTCCCTTTCCATAAAAAGTGCTACCTACATGGCTATGCTGCCTGCAGCTGGCCTGCCTCTCGTCCCAATTCATCTCATAGTTGGAAGACGACAATTTGGAGAACTGATGGAAAGTGCTGGGACTTTGAGGGCCTGATGAATCCTCCGTGAGCTCACCTCTTGATGAAGCCCATTTATCTGCCCACCCTCTCTACAGGGTATTTCTCAAATAAATTTTCCATAACTATGTATCAAATTTTCTCCACCTGGTTACATTTAAATTTCTTTTTCTTCTGAAATGTGCAGCAAAATCGGAAAAATAGTAGAAAGAACTCCCCACTGCCATCCCCCCAAGACCATGTGAGAGTAAATTACCTACATGATACCCCTTCACCCTTGAATACTTAGTGTGTTATTACAAATCAGGTTATTCTTTTCCATAATCTCAATACAATCAAAATAGGGAGATATTGGGCCGGCCCGGTGGTGCACTGCTACAGTGCGCTGCTTGGGAGCGCGGCGGCACTCCCGCCGAGGGTTCGGATCCCACATACAGACCGGCTGCTCACTGGCTGAGGGAGGTGCGGGAGCAACACGGGTTGCGATCCCGTTGCTGGTCCCGGTCCAGTACGGGCACGACACTGAAGGTTGCGATCCGTTGCCGGTCACGAAAAAAAGACAAAAAGGAAAAACAATAAAAAAAATAAAAATAAAATCGGGCACGACACTGAGGGTTGCGATCCGTTGCCGGTCACGAAAAAAAGACAAAAAGGAAAAACAATAAAAAAAATAAAAATAAAATAAAATAAAATAAAAATAAAATAGGGAGATATTAACATTGCTACATTACTACCATCTAAACCTAATACCCCATTCGAATTTCACCAGTTCTCCCCAAAATGTTGTATACAACAAAATGATCCAATCCAGAGTCACATGTTGCATGCACTTACTTGTCACATCTCTTTAGTCTCTTTTTGTTTGGTATAGTTCCTCAGTCTTTCCTTAACTTTCATAACCTTCACTCTTTTGAGGAATATGTGCCTGTTCTTTTGTATGTCCCACAATATGACATTGTCTGGTGTTTCATCCTGAATAGATTCAAGTTGGGAATTTTGGTCAGGACTACAAAAGAAGAGGGGCTGGCTGGTTAGCTCCGTCGGGTAGAGTGCAGTGTTACAACACCAAGGGCAAGGGTTTGGATCCTCCTGTCAGCCAGCCACCAAAATAAAACAACACAAAAAAGAGAAGAAAAGCTCCTGTATCTTCTCAATTCATCCCGTTTCATGGCACACAAGTCCCATTACTGGTGATGTTAATTTTCATCATTTGATTAAGGTGTTGCCTGCCAGCTTTCTCTATTGAAAAGTTTTTTTTTAATCTTTGTAATTAATAAGTATTTTGTATAAGTGTTCTGTTCCTCATCAAACTTTCACCAACTAATTTTAGCATCCATGGATGTTTCTTGGATGAGTTAGTTATTATTATGAAGATTCCATCATCCCTTCCACATTTAGTAGTTGACATTCTAACTTAAGGAAAAGCTTTCTCTTCTTCCCATTCATTTATTTATTTAAATCAGTATAAATTTGTGCATTATTATTTTATTTAGTGGGTCATAATTTGTTGTGATCATTATTGATCCTGATGCTCAAATTACCCCAGATTTGGCCAGTGGGAGCCCCATTAGACTGGCTCCTATGTCCTCTCCCCACCATTCTTTTAGTACTTCTTTGCTTTCTGATACAAAAAGATGTTCTAAACTTCTCTTATAGTCTCCCTGCCTCAGCTCTGGTATCACTCACTTCTCTGTTTCTTCCTTTTAGGTGAGAACGGTATTTAGAAACTATGATCTGGGCACTGGGTGTGCTCAGTACTATTGGAATATCATTCTCCCAGGCCCTCTAGTGGACAGAGCTAGGAAATACATGTATGTAGGAGCCTGTGTATTTGCATTTATTTCTGTATTTAGTTACATACACTGAAAACCATGAGTTCACACTAACAACTGCAAAACCAACTCCATACCACAGGGTTTATTCTAGTTTTCTTCCTTCCCATATTTGTAACAGTAGGAAGGCAATTAGGCAACATTTTATTAGTTAATGAAAATCAGGTGGAGAACTTGATAGATTCTAAATGAAGGGGCTGAGTGATTAAGAAAATAGGAATCAAATACATAGTTCCCCTCTCATTTTGCTCCGTGAAAATTTATCTCAAACCTGTGCCTCTACAATGCCTTTTATAATAAAAAGCAGTCAGATGTTGGAAATGCTATGAAATTTGGTTCTTTGTTTCTAGAGCATCCAGGGGGTCTACTAATGGAAGGTAGAGTTATTATATAGAATTATGCATCCTTTTCCCTAATAATGAAAAACGAATGGATATTCAATCTAAAAGTTGAAAAAATTTATTGAATAATGTTAAACCTTAATAGTTCTTGTGTTCAATAAACCTAGAAACATTCTCTTTTAGGTACTTTCTGAATTGTGGGCAGTGAAAATTTAAGAAGCATTTCTATTTATCAAAAAATCAATGTTTCTTTTAATTAAAGGGACTTAGGAAAAACAAAAAAATGCTTTTCCCAATGTGTTGCTTACAGTTGTTCTTCATTAGACAATACCAGGTTTCCATTAGCTCTGTGTAATCCTAGAGTCTAGTAAGCACTGTCAAATGCTGAAGATGTTACTGCATAAGTCTGATTTAGAACAGCTATTTGGAACTCAATTATTAATGGAATTAGTGTCCTGAATGTCAGCAAGAGCATTGCCTTAGGTAAAGGCTGCAAAGGAAATCATATTAGGGTGGAATTTCCTCTCCTTAGAGGCTCCTCTCAGATTACATGATTCACTTAGCTATCTCCTGTCAGGGAAGTGGACATATGGGCCTCGATCTGATCCCGGGGAAGAACCAAAAGGAGAAGTTAAGGGGTTTTGAGAGTTCTGAGATGGCATCAATTCCAAAGCATTTGTATTGCTTTAGGTCCCACTGAGCATTTACAAAATAGCACCAGTAAGGTTGGCACAAACTGGCAAACAGAGAAGAACAGAATGGAGAGGAGCCCTTTTAGGAAAAATTCAGCAGCATTCTCACTGAGCATTTACAAAATAGCACCAGTAAGGTTGGCACAAACTGGCAAACAGAGAAGAACAGTATGGAGAGGAGCCCTTTTAGGAAAAATTCAGCAGCATTCTATCCGGCAGGCAAGTTTGCATTTCTCTTCTCTGAGACCTTCCCAGGAACGCCAGCAAGCGTGATGGCCTGTCTGTGGCCCTGCATCCTGGTGGCTGCCTCGGGTGAGTCCTTTCAATGATTTTACTAGGCACTGAGTATTAGCTCTTAGAAGCTAGAGATGATATTTTTATACGCTGTGCTATAAAGCTGCTCATGAGTGTTCATTTTTATTCATCATCTGTGAAATGCCAGTCCACTGAAGCTACATGGAGATCAATGGTTTGTTTCTGACTTTGTTCCTACAGTTACAGATATGCATAGATGGAGCGTCACACGGTGGGACTTTTACACATAGCTGAAAATATGCCCTGATAAATCTCTGCTTCTCTCGAAATCAAGCTCTCTGCAGCAATTTACATTGAGAGTTTGGGGCATTCTTTTCCAGATTTGCTTTTACGTGTGGGTAATATATATATATTTTTTGTCCAAAATAGCCTTGGCTTCATTATAAGCTTTTAGCAGTCCAGAGAAAGAGTCCCTTAGATAAGTCATGGCTACAGACACCTGTATATTATTTTGGTACTAAGGCTTTGATATATATAGGTAATGAGTATATCTCTACAGACAGGTACTCTAAACTTGCAAGTTTTGAGGATACAATTGTTCTTAAAAACACTTTCAAAACTAATATATTTTTTTCTAAATTTTTTGGAACTATACTTCCATGGTGCCAGTGTTAACTCTACTGAAATTATAGTTTGGATACAATTGATTCATAGTAAATGTGCACAAATCAAGAATTTAAGTTTATGATAGTATTTCCCAACATCCCACTTTCTTGAGGGTTTTCCTAGAGTTCATATCTGATTCTCAAGTTTTAAAATGTAACTGGAAGTGGAATGAGTCCATTACAGAGATGAGTAAGGAATTTTATAGCCAAGAAGCTGAAAATGATTTTTTTATTGGGTAGGGAAGAAAATAGCCACTTATCATTAAAGTATAAAAATCCTGAATGTTGAACTTAAAGGATAAAAGCATATCTTACTCATAAAAATAAAAATGGAGGAAATTTCATTAAATGCCAAATGAGTTTCTTTGCAGAAAATAATTATGAACACTAAACTAAGATAAAACAGAGAAATGAAGGTAAGAAAACAAAAGGAATTCTTCTTAACAATACCTCTTTCTAATGCTTTGTATTATGCTTGAGTTTTGTTCTAACTGTAGCAGAAATTGTGTGTCTAATAACCAGTGCTTTACCAAAAATCATAATGAGGACATTTGTTGCAGAAAAAGCTGCCCTTTTGGAGTTTTACTGAGTTAATATCAAGATGATGTATAAATAAAAAAGCACCAAACCAATCACCAATACTTGGCTGCTCCCTGGAGACAGTGTGCTGGAGTAGAAGGAGGTCTGGAAGAGGAGAGAGATCTAGCTCTTAACGGTACTACTCACCAGCCATATGACCCTGGGCAAGTCAATTAATCTCTTAGAGACTCAGTTTCCCTATCAGTTAACTTTATTTTGGATATTCATGAAGAGCATATAAGATAGCATTGGGAAATTGTAAGGTGCAATGCAAATGTGAGATAGTATTAACCTGAAAACACACACACACACAGAAAATAACAGTCTGTTTCTGCCTAATAATGTACACCATGCAACATGTCAGTCTTCCTTTTGTTTTGGTTACTCATTGCTGTTGCTAAGATTCACAGGGAGCCAGGTCAGTGTAGGGTCATGACTAAGAGCTTGGGCTTCATATCCAGACCAGCTATGTTTGAATTCCAGCCTCCTTTTTTTGCAAGGTGTATGACCTTGGACAGTACTAACCTCACTAAGCTTGTATTTCCTCACCTGCAGTTATAGTGCACTACCCATAGAAAACCTGTCTCACAAGGTTGTTGTGAATATTAAATGAGAACATTCACATGAAAGACTTAGCTTCATGCCTGGCATACAGTATTCAGTTAGTATTGGGGATTCAATATTACCACACACCTAAATCTCTATTTCTTTGTAACTTCTCAGATACAAGTATAACTCTCCTATGATCTTAAACACACATGCTAACTAAAGCAAGAATAGATCGCTTCATCAAAGTGCCCCCAACACTTTAAGATAGGTGTATATGAGCAAGTAGCTCTTTAAAACAGGGAAAACAGAGGAATAATTATATTGTATTCTTATCTTCTTTTAAAATCTCTTTTCATCTACAAGTGCTTCATAGCTCAATCCCTAACACATTTCAGAAATCTTACAAGTGAATTATTTGAAGCTGATTATTAGCATTCAGGGAGGCAGTGTTTCCATGGGTCTTTTCTAGGTCTGTTGATAGTGTCCATCAGTGTCTGTTGAAACATCCCTGAACCGTGAGTCATTTAGTGCTTGTGTGAATGTCACGTTAGCTTTCAAGGGGCATAATTTACTGTTAATTAATGGTCATTTAAATCCTTAATCTCTCTCTTGTAATTGATCTTTCTCCTCAGGCAAATTTGCATTCATAGAAGAAATGTAATTTATTATTTCTTCCCATCTTAAACAAAGGACTCTTTCCCCTTTTGGTTTATATAAGTGCACTTCTGTTTCCTTATTATTTTTCTCTTTTCATTGCTTGTTTCTTTTTTGTTCCTAGTACTAGCTTCCAAAACTTTCTCTTTTTACCCAACGACTTTAATACATTCTGGAAAATATGTGTTTATCCATAGGGAACCTATGAATGGTTTCTTAGAAAAGACAGCAGAGGAGAATTTGAATCTTTATAAGTGGAGGGTGCAGGGAACTCACATTCATTTCTCAGAATTCTGTTTTAACTACATCTCAGGTAGTTTCCTGTATTGAAGCATGCACATTTCAATGTTTCCCCAACTGCGACTTGAATTGGGAGCTTCCAAGCGAGGTAAAAGTGAAGCTGCCCAAAGCAAAGTTTGCAGAAAAAGCACTGGGACAGTTTCGCTTTGTGCTCCTGACTTCCCTTCCCTGGGGCACGTCAATGAGAAATGTTCTCAGGTACAGAGATTCACAGCACACTATTTTGACAATAACAGTTTACAAAAACCCTAAAAATGATGCCCAATGCAAACCACCCACCTAAGTCCCGCACGATTGAACAGCTGATGCCATTTTAGGCATCTTCTTGGGTGAATAGTTAAGATGTAAAAATGCTCATTAGATTCCCAGTTCTTATGGTAATGAAAGTGAATATTCCATTGCCCACAATGAGTCTTGAATTGCACCTCCAGCATCGTTGTTAGCATTTTGGTCACACTGACATTGATAAATCATAGAAATCGCTGCCTGTGGCGGCAAGTGACATGACATCATTCATAAAGAAATGAGTATAAACAGGATTGTCGCACAGGGAGAAGCCATCTCATTTACAGTTTCCTGCTGGATCCCTCATACCTTCAGCAGCTCATCAAAATAACCATCAAAACCACTGAGAGCCCAGGTGAATTCACACGCAGGACACTACAGATAGATTTCACTCATGCACCGTGTCAGGAGGTGTACAATTGGCTTCAGTCCAGTGACTTAGTGAAGCTTTGAATCCCCTGAGGGCTGGCAAAGCTTGTGAACAAAATATCTTTTTGCAATTCTGAGAAAGCCCTCACTGATTTGTCACTTCCAATTGTCGTTGCTCATTTCTCTTGCTTCTTTTCTCCTGGCCTCCCCTCCCTCTGCACCAATCACTGTTTCCCTGCAAATCAAGATTCCGGAGATGGAGGAAATGGTTGTTCCCTGGAACCAGAGAGAATTTTCCCAAAACAAAGATCTCATTTTCTGACAAGTGCATTTTATTTAAAGACAGACAGAGTGAGAAAAGAGATAGTTCAGGAGAAAAGTATGAATTGGAATCTCCTTAATCCCATTACCTAGAAATACAGATCTTTGGGTTCACTGGTTTGTCCATGTTTTTGCATGTGTTTTCTACTTCATTGGTGAATTAAAAATGAACAATTAAAAGATAAACAAAGGCAGGAGTTAAGTTTGGCTAAGTGTATAGGTGGGTTTCTTCTATATGCCAGGCGAGGGTGATACAGGAATAAAGAAAGGAGTCTGTCTCCAAGATCCATGATTGCTGCAAAAGAAATCATAGGTGTAGTTTGCATCTTTAGTGATGGGGTTGGTTTATTTATCTTTACAATGAGATTTCTCTATTGGGCACTTAGGCCATCAGCTTACTTTAAATAAGTGTCTGCCAAAGAGCCCACCAGCTGGCTGTGAGTTTATGCCAACTGGGGTAAGTTGAAAACTATATTTTACTAAGAGTCATTGAGTCCTGAACAGTCTGAAATCTCCTAAATATGCTAAGTTCCTCTAAATTTCATCTTCACAGTGATAATTTTCTTTTCCAGGAATTCTCGCCATAGATACACCTCATCCCAGGAATTCTGTTCTGCATCATCTCACCAAGCAGCTATTGCAGAAATATCACAAGGAAGTGAGACCAGTTCGTAACTGGACCAAGGCCACCACCGTCTACCTGGACCTTTTTGTCCATGCTGTACTGGATGTGGTAAGGACCATCTTGCCCTTTCCTGTTCTTGTTACCTGGAACTGGGTAATTTATAATGAAAAAAATATTTATTGCTTACAATTTCAGAAGCTAGGAAGTCCAAAGTCCAGGGAATACATATGGTGAGGGTCTTGGTGGTAGTGACAGTGACCTAGGGGTCTCACATGGCACAACATGGCAGAGCAGAGAGAAACTAATGTCTCATGTGCTCTTCTTTTAAAGCCTTCAGAACCATGCCCCTGACTACCATTTTTTAAAAATTTTAATTATCTATTTATTTATTCATTTTTAATTTTTATTGAATCATAATTGGTTATACGTATTTTGGGGGTTCAATGCTGACATATGTTGATCAAATCAATATTACTAGTATATATATTGTTACAAATTATACTTATTCTTTATGCCCCTTGTCCAAGCTCTCCCCATCTCTCTCTCCCTCCCCCTTCCCACCACTGATAACCCTAGATTTCTTCTCTCCCTCTGAAAGAGTAATGGTTACTCTGTTGATTTGTTGCCTAGATGATCTGTCCAATGCTGAGAGGTGTGTTCAGGTCCCCCAATATTATCATAGAGCAGATGCTTCTTCTGTCACTCTGGAATGGGCTTTGTGGAGAGACACATCCTCTTCTTTGCTTTGGTCTCTGCTGGTGACTCTCCTTGTGTCTTTTTTTTTTTTTTTTTTTTTTTTTTTGGTGGCTGGCTGGTACTGGGATCCGAATCCACAACCTTGATTTTTTAAGCTTGTGTTCTAACCAGCTGAGCTAATTGGCCAGCCCCTGACCACCATTTTTAATCCATGCACTACTGCAGGGTCCTACAATCTAATCACCTCTTCAAGGCCCCACCTTTCAATTACCATGATAGGATTTCCCACCCTCAACAGTTACAGTGGGGATTTAAGCTTCAGTGAGGTTGGGAGGGCATCGAATTGACAGCACACATTCTACACTCCCACCAGTAAGCCAGGAGAGCTCCCACTGCTTCACGTTCTCAGGGACGTTTGGCATTATGGGTCTTAATTTTAGCCTTTCTAGTAAGGCTGTAGTGGTATTTCATTGTGGTTTTACTTTACGTTTCCCTAAAGGCTAATAATTTTGAATTCTTTTTCACGTGCTTATTGGCAACTTACGGATCTTTCTTTGTGAAGTGCTTGTTTAATCCTTTCCCATTTTTTATTGAGTCATTGTTCTTTTTATTATAGATTTATAGGAGCTATTTATATACTCTGGGCATAAACCCTTTGTCAGAAATGTGCTGTAAATGTTGATTCCCAGTCTGTGTCTCGCCTACTCATTTTTGTAATGGGTCTTTTGATGAATAGAAATTTAAAAATTTGATGAAGCCTATTTTTATCAACTCTTCATAATTATTAGTGCTTTCAGGGTCCTTAGAAATCTTTGCTACTCAAGATCATATTCTCTTATATTTTCTGTTAGAAGTTTTACCATTTTTAGCTCTGAGATTTGTGTCTATAATCTATTGAAAATTAATTTTTGTGACGGTGTGAGAAATGGGTCAAGGTTCTTTTGTTTGTGTTTGTGTTTGTTTTGTTTTTACATTTGGATAGGAGTTGTTCCAGCACCGTTTTTTGAAAAGCTTTTCCTTTCCCCCATTAAAATGATGCTTTGGTGCCTTGGCCAAAAATTAAATTGACTATATAAGTATCAGTCTATCTCCATTGAAACCAGGTAGTGTAAATCTTCTAACTTTGTTCTTTATTTTAAAAATTGTTTGGTTTTTAAGTTCTTTGCATTTCTGTTTAAATTTTGGAATCAACTTGTCAATGTCTATTTTTTTAAAAAGCCTGCTGGTAGTTTGGAATGGTGTGGAATCTGCAGATCAATCTGAGGGAGAATTGACATCTTAACAATATTGAGTTTTCCAATTCTTGAACTTGGTCTATCTCTCCATTTATTTGTAATTTTCAGTGTAGAAGTTTTCTATAAATTTTATCAAATTTATCCTGAGGTACTTTTGATGTTACTATAGACACTAAAGTTTTCTGTTTTCTTGTTATTTGATGTTATTATATAGAAATATGGTTGTTATAGTATATTTGCTTTGTATCCTGCAACCTTTCTAAATTCACTTATTAGCTATGGTAATTTGTGCAGAGTAATATTTTCTACATATATAATCATGTCATTTGCAAGTAATTTTACTTCTTACTTTGTAATCTGTATGTTCTTTATTCTTTTTTTCTCATCTTATTTCATTGCCTAAGACTACTACTACAATGTTAAATAGAAGTGATGAAAGCAGGCATTCTTGCTTGTTCACATTCTTAGCGAAAAGTCTTTCTCCATTAAGTATAATGTTAGTTATAGGTCTTCTTTATCAGGTTAAGGAAGTTTTCTCCTATTTTCTCTATGCCGAGATTTTTTTTCAAAATCATGAATGTGTATTGAAATGTGTCAGATGTCTTTTCCACACCTATTTGGATGATCATATGATATTTCTCTTTTATTCAGTTAATGTGGCAAATTATATTCATTGATTTAAACATTTTTTCAATTTTTCAATTTTTTATTTTTATTTTTGGTGGCTGGCCAGTACGGAGATTGAACTCTGGACCTTGGTGTTATCAGCACCATGTGATTTTCAAATTTTTAATCACCCCTGAAAAACTGAGGTAAACCACACTTAACCTTGATATATTATTCTTTATATATATCTGGATTTTTTTCCTTCCTTAATGTCTGATAGAATTTACCAGTAAAACCACAGGAGTCTAGAGTTTTCTTTGTGGGAAGGTATTCAAGAGTGAATTCAATTATATAAACACAGAGAGAGATGTTCGGATTTTCAATTCCTTCTTGTGTCAGTTTTGATAATTTGTATTTTTCAAGGAATTTATGCCATCTAATTTGTCAAATTTATTGCCTTAAAGTTGTTCACAATTTTCCCTTTTTATTATTATAATATCCATTGGGTTTCTAGTAATACAGCTTCTTTTGTTCTTTGTATTGATAATTTGCATTTTCTCTTATTTTTCCTTGACCCATCTTGCCAAAGGTTTATCAACTTTCTTTATTTTTTCAAAGAACCAAATTTGGGGGGCCGGCGTGGTGGCGCACTGCTACGGTGTGCTGCTTGGGAGTGTGGCAGTGCTCCCGCTGAGGGTTCGGATCCCACATACAGACCGGTTCCCGCTCACTGGCTGGGCGAGGTGCGGGCGCAGCACCGAGGTTTGCGATCCCGTTGCCGATCCCGGTCCGGTATGGCCGCGACACTGAGGGTTGTGATCCGTTGCCAGACACGAAAAAAGACAAAAAAAAAAAAAAAGAACCAAATTTGGGATTTGTAATTTTTTCTATCGTTTATTTTCTATTTCACTGATAACTGGTTTTATCTTTATTTTTTTTTTCTTGCTTTGGGTTAAATTGTTCTTCTTTAGTTTCTTTCTTTTTTCTTCTTCTTTTTTTTTTTTTTAGAAAGATGACTGGTAAGGGGATCTTAACCCTTGACTTGGTGTTGTCAGCACCACGCTCTCCCAAGTGAGCTAACCGGCCATCCCTATACAGGGATCCGAACCTGTGACCTTAATGTTGTAACTCTGTGCTCTAACCAGCTAAGTTAACTGGCCAGCCCTTCTTTGGTTTCTTAAAGTGGAAACTTAGATAGTTTATTTTAAACCTTTTTTCTTTTTTAGTATAAGCATTTCAAACTATGAATTTTCCCCTAAACACTTCTTTGGTTGTATCCAAATTTTGATGCATTTTAAAATTAAGGTATAAATTCATCTTTTTGAAGCCAATCCTTCCCCTCTACCTCCAGCCCCTGGCAACCACCGATTTGATTTTTTTTCCCTTGTAGTTTCGCCTTCTCCAGAATATGATATACATGGAATCATACTGTGTTTTACCTTCTGTGTCTGGCTTCTTTCACTTGGCGTAATGCCTTTGAGTTTCATTCATGTTGTTGCATATTTCAGTAGTAGTATTCTATTCTAAAGATGTACTGCAAAAAAAAAAAAGGAAAAAAAAGTACTGCAATATGTTTATTTATTTACCAGTTGCTGGACATGTTTATCTATTTACCAGTGTGGGACACGTTTCCATTTTGAGGCAATTATGAATAAAGCCACTATAAAAATTTGCATATGTTTTCATTTCTCTTGGGTAAATAGTTAGGTGTGGTATTGCTGAGCTATATGACAAGTCTATGCTTAATTTCATAAGAAACTGTCAAACTGTTTTCCAAAGTGGCCATATCATTTTGCATTCCACTTACAATGTGTGAGAGCTCCAGTTCCTCCACATCATCACCAGCACTTGATAATGTCAGTCTTTTAAATTTTAACCATTCTAGTAGGTTGGAAGTAGTATCTCAATGTGGTTTTAAACTCATTTTCTTAAAGACTAACATTGTTAAACATTTTTTGTGTGCTTTTTTCCCAACTGTATATCTTTGTTAGTAAGATGTCTCCTCAAATCTTTTATCCATTTTTAAGTTGTGTTATTTATATTTTATTATTAAGTTGCAAAAGTTCTTTATACTTTTTAGCATATTTTTGAACTCTATTCTATCCAATTATATATATGTTTCTATATATATCTATATATGTTTAAATTTTTATGAATTCTAATTTTGTTATTATTATCATTTTTTGATTATTTTATGAATAGAACTTTTGGTTCACATGTACAAAATATTTTTCTAACTCCAGGTTATAAAATTTTGGTTTCTTCTGAATGTTAGATAGTTTTATTTTACATTTAGATCTATGATTCATTCTAAGTTAACTTTTGTAGAAAATATAAAGTTTAATTCGAGATTCATCGTATTCTGCATATGAATGTCCAATAGTTCCAACACTATTATTGAAGGAATATTTTAGCCATTAAATTGACTCTGCATTTTGTCAAAATTATTTGGCCATATTTGCATGGGTCTGTTTCTTGACTCGTGATTCTGTTTTATTGCCTTTGCCAATTCCATATTGTCTTAATTTCTAACACATTAATGTGTGTTTAAACAGAGTAGTATAATTCTTCAAACACTGTTTCTCTTTTTAAAAATAATTGTAGCTGTACTAGTTAATTTGCTCTTCAATACAAATTTTAGAATTAGCTTATCTCTATCTATGAAAATATCCTGCTGGGAGTTTGATTGCTACTGTGTAAATCTATAAATTATTTTGAGAAGAAATGACATATTATATGCTGAGTCTTAGTAAGTCTCTGCATTTATTTAGATCTTTTTTAATTTTTTTCATTTCTGCTTTGCAGTTTCCATATACAGACCTAGCACGTCTCTATGAATATTAAAAGTTTGAAATCACACAAAATATGGTCCCTGATCACAACAGAATTAAATTAAAAGTAAATAACAGAAAGAAACATAGAAAACTCCCTACAGATTTGGGAACAAAGAAACACGTTTCTTAATAACCCGTGAGTCAAAGAAGATATCCCAAAGGAAACTAGAAAAACACCAATTTAGAACTATTTTTGACACCATGCACAAAAATTAACTTAAAATTCACCATAAACCTAAAGACTAAAATTAAAACTACAAAATTTTGGAAATAAAAATAGAAGAAAATCTTTGTGTGAATATAAATAAGGAGTTCTTGGATATAAAACCCAAAGTTCAATCCATAAAAGAAACATTGACAAATTAGATGTTGCAAATTTTTTCAAAATTTAAAATATTTGCATTTCAAAAGACAGCATTAAGAAAACTAAAAGACATGCTACCAACATAAAATTAAATATCCAGTAAAGGATTTCTACTCAGAATATATAAAGAACCCTTGTAAACCAGTAGAAAAATAACCCTAAAGGCACCAACAAGACTCTTAGAACTAGGAAACAAACTCAGTAAAGTTGCAGGATTCAAAATCAACATACAAAATCATTAGCATTTCTATACATCAACAACAAACTAGCTAAAAATGAAATCAAGAAAGCAATCTCATTTATAATAGCTATCAAAAAAAAAAATAAATACTTTGGAATAATTTTAACCAAGAAAGTGAAAGATCTCTATGATGAAAACTACAAATCACTGACAAAAGAAGAAAAAGAGGACACACATACAAAAAAAAAGAAAGACATTCCATGTTCATGGACTGGAAGACTAATATTGTCAAAATGATCATACTATCCAAAGAAACCTACAGATTCAATGCAATCCTTACCAAAATACCAATGACATTCTTTACAGAAAGAGAAAAAAGCAATTTTAAGATTTATATGGAAACACAAAAGACCCAAAATAGCCAAAGCAATCTTGAGAAAAAGGAACAAAGCTATAAGCATTATACTACCAGATTTCAAAATATACTACAAAGTTATAGTAATCAAAACAGTATCTTCTGGCACAAAAACAGACATATGGCCCAAAGGAATAGAACAGAGAACCTAGAACTAAGTTCATATATCTACAGTGAACTGATCTTTAACAAAGACATCAAGAGCATATATTGGGGAAAGGACAGCCTCTTCAATAACTGGTATTGGTAAAACTGAATAGAAAGATACTAGATCATTATCTCTCAACGTATACCAAAATCAACTGAAAATGGATTAAAGACCTGAAATTGTAAATCAATTAGAAAAAAACATAGGACGAACACTGTAGCAGTGCGCCACCGGGCCGGCCCTGATTTTTTTTTTTTTTTAAAAGTCTGAAACAGAATATAGGATTTAAATATTTCCTTCTTTTCTTTCTTTCCTTTTTTTTTTAACTGATTACACTAAATTACTTTAGTGTAATTTTCCTCCAACTTAAACTCCTAACATTGTTTCTTAGTAAATAGAAATATTTAATGGTACCAAAAGCTCCCCCTTTAACAACAGATTGCACTTTTACCAGTTTTATTTTCCCACTCATGCTAGCAAAAGTACTAGCTCTAAAACCTTAGAAAATATTGTTGAATTAAATGCCAGAAAATACCTCCCACACAAAAGGCCTAGTCTTACACAGCTACAATAAAAACTCCTTTAAGTCTCATTTCTAATTAGATACTGAACTAGAATTTTGGAGACAATTTCCTGGGTCTGTTTCTTCACCTCGTTGTAAAAGAGATACTACTCCTTCCCATTTAGTTGTCAGTGGGTTATTATAACTGTATTGCTTACCAGACACTGTCCAATGGTAAAAGTGTGATTTGAGTGAAGACACACGATATAAGTCATGTCCTGTGAAACTCCAAGGCAGAGGCATAATCAGCCCCGAATAAGGGATTAAGACTACTTTTTAGGTCTTCCCACAACCTTCTACTCTCTGACTTCATGTTGATTAAGACAAAGTAGCATTGCTCAGGCTTTCCTTTAGAGACTTCTTTGGAGATGAATACAGAAGAGGAGCAAGGTCTTTACATTTTCTTTTGGAACAAGTGTATAAAATTGAAAATTTTTATCTAACTTTTTCTTCCTACCCTGATAAGAGACAGTACAGTCATATTCCCTATGGTAAGTAAGGAGAACACCATAGTTTTTTCAAAGATGTGTTTTTTCCCCACTGTTGTAGAACATATTCACTTGTTACTAGAATATGTTAGACATACAGCAAATGTTCTTTCAGAAACCTGGAAAATTCTTGCATTCCTATATTCCTAGTTTCCCCCCATCTACTGTCTTATCTTATCTCCCGCATGTACTCAGTACTACAACAAACCTGGCCTCTGCCTGTATGCTGTTCATTCCACCAAACGTCTTTCTCTTCATTCTCTATCTGCAAAATATTATCGTCCTTTGCTGTAGACTGGATGCCTCCCCAACCTCATTAAAGCTTAAATCCCCACTGTAACTGTTGAGGGTGGGAAATCCTACTATGGTAATTGAAAGATGGGGCTTGGAAGAGGCGATTAGATTGTAGGACTGTGCCATAGTGAATGGATTAATAATGGTGGTCATGGGCGTGGTTCTGAGGGCTATCAAAAGAGAGTGAATGAGAAAGTTACTTTCTGCTCTCTCTGTGCTCCACCGTTTTCACAATGTGATACTCTGCCATCACTGTTGCCACCACCAAGGCTCTCACCAGATGTGTTGCCTGGACTTTGGAAGTCCCAACCTCAGAAACTGTAAGCAATAATTATTGTTTTCTTTATAAATCACCCAGTTTCAAGTATTTTGTTATAAGCAACAGAAACAGACTAATACATCCTTGAAATCTCAGCTCCTAAAAGAAATTGCCCTCAATTCCCCAAGGTAACAGTGATGTCCCCTTCCTTTAAATCCACTTAAGTCTGTGTATTTCTTAATGCACATAGTTCTTTGTTAAAATGTCATATACCCTAATTTTTATAAGCTACTTAAAGGAAGGACTTTCTTACTCATATTCATATTTCCTACAATATACACCATTGTACATTTTACTTCCAAAACACTGGATCTATACTTGTCAAATGAATGAATGAATTAAAAACTATAAGTAAAAGTCCTAGGATTGTCTTTATAAATGGCTTAACTACCCTAAATATGCTTAGCAAATGTCTCTGTGACATCTAAGTGGGCTCAGCCCAAAGTTAGTTCCAACGGCGCAGGAACAGCTTTGAAGAGCTTGGTAAAATCACTCATAGATTCTGCACAGACAAGGACCCTCCCAATGTGAATTAGATAACTTGTTGGATGCATCTGCCAGCCGCTGAACTGCTGGCAACTTTTGTTTGGAATGAAGAGCTTTCAATCCAGCTCTCCTTTCTGCACCTCACTTCCATTATAATGTTTTGCCTCCTGTTTTGTTTATATAAAAGACTACAGTCTTGTCTTAGAATTTCTGAGTATTATGAGTACCTCAGGGAAATCTGATGATAGAGATAATCTACTCAACGGTGAAGAGTTTCAATTTGTATCTATTGAGTTTTGTCAATTCCGAATCCCAGATACCTTTGTATTCCAGTCCATTGACTAGAGCCTCCCAGCCAGACGTTGAGGCATCTGTTTCTATAGTCTCTGGAACTGGAAAAGATAAATAAGAATGTGGGGGAATTATCTGTATATTTGCTAACCACCAATTTAGATCTAAATAGACTCCCTCTGTTAGGAAGACTAATGAATTCCAATTCTCTGAAATATCCGTTGTTTTTAACAAGCAAGATGGAAGGTAGCTAAAGAAAAAGAGAGAGAGAGAGATACACAGAGGGAAAAGCTGTGAATAATGCCACCAGAGAACCAATTATGTTCACCAGCTGGCATTGAGAAACTTGTTCTCTTTGACAAAAAAAAAAAAAAAAAATTTAGTTTTACCCTCAAACTACTTTTTGACGTTGTGTTCTTTCCAGCCACCCCCATAAGATGTGAGAAAAAAATTCTTAACATTATTGCTACTGTAATATGTAGCATATGTGTAATATGTGTAATATGCATAATATGACAAAGCAATGAGCAAGAAGAGAAAAATGAGCTAAGGCATCAACACAGCAGTTAATAAGAATCAGCTGGATAAAATGACAGTGAAAATGAAGCATTAAAATATAGAAACCCTCTCCCCAGACCCATGACACCTGTCACAGTGAGATACATTCACTACTTGGTATAACAATGATAAAGAAACTGGTAAGGATACTTAATACATGTGAATGTATATTTCTTGTGAAAGTATTGCTGACTGCTGTATTTCCTAGTAATGTAAACTGCATTTTGGACTTTTTCTCCTATTTGTGGGGAATTGATTGCGACTAAGCCTAGAACTGAGCCTTTTGCACTTTGGTGAGCGAGACATGATCTGTTTCATGATCTGTCAGCTGGTAAAATTTGGAAAGATGTGGTGTCATCTAATCTTGAGCTCTTGATAGAGATCTTTATTCAACTGCCAGGACCCCTGCTGAGCCCATCTTGGCTGTGAGTCCCTTCTGCTCCTCCTACATGCTAGTCCTTAGGGAAATACTTGTGAATTCAATCTTTTCACTTTGTATTCTACTTTCAAGCCTGCTTTTCCCAAGTATCTATTTAAAGTCTGTAAAAATCTGTAGAACAAGTTCATTCGGACCAGCCTTTGTTGAGCCACTGAAGCAGAGTTACTCCCTGTTTGTGCACAACTCCTTCTTCTTTCTCAACATACCTAGAAATGTTTATTCAATTGCAATTTGCCTTCCTGATTATAAAAAGGAGAAACTTTGATCTAAAAGGTGTGTTGTTTCCCTTTCAAAAGATGCCAACCTGTGCAGAGCCACAGGTATGCCTGTATAGTCTATGTACTGCACAATTCCAAGTGCGCATCCACATGGACTGTAATGTCAGTGGTGCCTGTCTGTCCCCTGCCCAGCCTGAATTCTTCAGAGTGGTAGTGCTGGGTCTGTACACAAAGAGTATATATATATATATATATTTTTTGTTTGTTTGTTTGTTTTTTATTGAAATATAATTGATTATATATATTTGTGGGGTACAGAGTAAACAATTGGCATTTGTGTACAATATGTGGTGATCAAATCGGGATAATTATCATATTCATATTTTTGATGTGGCTGGATAATTTGTGTGTGTGTGGACAGTACGGGGAACCGAACCCATGACTTGGTGTTATAAGGCTTCACTTTAACCAACTGAACTAACTGGCCAGCCCATGGCTGGATAATTGTCTGGATAATTAATTTAATACATCCAGTTCTGGGGAGTAAAACAGAGCTGTTATTTGCTTTCATGCCATCCAGTCTCCAGACACTGTTGTTTGTTGAAATTTGGTGTTGTACTAAATATTTCAGAAATACAAAGGTTATCTAAATGACTCTTAAGCTTTGAACCTAAATCAGAAGGGGAAATAGTTTACACATTTTATTTCACATTTTTTCATCTTGGATTTTCCATCCTCTTATTCTCTTCTAAGGATGCAGTATTTAGCGATGAATTATACGCAGAAAGGAATAAAAAGTATGAATTCAAGGAGAGTTATTTAATAGGTCGTATCAGCCTTCCTACTTATAAATTCCCTAGAAATGCTTTCAAAAATGTTTTCCCTTTTCTTTACTAATACATTTTTTTAAAATGAAACTTTATTGAGGTTTAATTCAACCACAAAATTCACCCATTTAAAGTATACAATTCAGTGGTTTTTAATATATTCACAGAGTTGTGCAACCATCATCACTAATTTCAGAACATATTCATTATCTCAAAAAGAAACTCCAAACCCATTAGTAGACACAACCCACACTCCACTCCCACCAGCCCTAAACAAACGCTGGTCTATTTTCTGTTTTTATAGATTTGCCTAATCTAGTCATTTCATATAAATGGAATCATATAATAAATGGCCTCTTATGACTGACTTCTTTCACTTAGAATAATGTTTTCAACATTCATACATGTAGCATGTATCAGTATTTCATTATTTTTTATTTTTGAATAATATTCTTTTATATGGATATCTCAGGTTTTGTTAATCTATCATCAGTTGATGGACATTTGGGATGCTTCCACTTTCTGACTATCATGAATATGCTATGAACATTCCTATACATGTTTTTGTTGTGTGTGGACTTACGTTTTCAGTTCTCTTGGTTATGTACTCAGGAGTGGAATTGTTGGGTTATAAGATAAGTCTATGTTTAACCTCTTAAGGAACTACCAGACTGTTTCCCAAAGTGCCTGCACCATTTAAAAATCCTATCAGCAATATACAAGGGCTCCAATTTCATTTTTCTACATCCTTGCCAACATGTTATTTTCTATCTTTTTATTTTAGCCTTCGTAGTGGGAATGACCTCATTGTAGTTTTGATTTGCATTTTTCTGGTGACTAATAATGTTGAGAATCTTTACACGTGCTTATTGGTCATTTGTATATCTCCTTAGGAGAAATACTTATTCAAATTCTTTATCAATTTTTTATTATTTTTACTTATGTAAAATACACTTAACATAAAATGTTTCATCTTCACCATTGTACAGTTCAGTGGCATTAAGTACATTTAAATTGTTGTGCTACTGTCACCACGATCCATTCTCCAAAACTCCTTTCATTTTGAAAAACTGAAACTCTGTACTCATTAAACAATAATTCCCCACTTCCACTTTCCCCAGCTCCTGGCAACCACCATTCTACTTTCTGTCTCTTTGAATTTCACTACTCTAGGTACCTTACGTGAGTGGAATCGTGTAGTATTTGTCCTTTAATGACTGGCTTATTTCACTTAGCATAATGCCCGCAAGGTTCATCCATGTTGTAGCATGTGTCAGAACTTCCTTCCTTTCTAATGCAGAATAATATTGCAATTTGTATATACGCCACATTTTGTTTATGGGCACTTGGGTTGCTTCTCCTCCTTGGCTATTGTGAATAATGCTGCTATGAACATGGGTGTGCATATATCTGCCCAAGTCCTTGCTTTCAATTCTTTTGGGCATATCCCCAGAGATAGAATTGCTGGATCATATAGTAGTTCTATTTTTAACTTTTTTAGGAACTGCCATACTGTTTTGCACAGTAGCTGCACCATTTTACACCCCCACCAACAGCGCATGAGGGTTTCAGTTTCTTCACATCCTCACCAACACTTGTTATTTTCTGCCTTTTTAAAGAAATATCAGCCATCCTAATGAGTGTGCGGTGGTATCTCATAGTGGTTTTGATCTGCATTTCCCTAATGATTAGTGACTGTATTAGTCAGTTTGGGCTGCCATAACAAATACCACAGACTGAGTGGCTTAAACAACAGAAATTTATTTCTCACAGTTCTAGAGTCTGGGAAGTCCAAGATCAAGGTTCTGGCTGATTCAGTTCCTGGTGAGGGCCTCTTCCTGGCTTGCAGACGGTTAACTTCTCACTGTATCCTCACATGGCAGAGAGAAAGAGAGAGATCTTTCTCTCTTCCTCTTCTTATAAGGCCACCAAACCTATGTGATCAGGACCATATCCTTGAGACCTCAGTTACCCATAATTATCTTCTAAAAGCCCTATCTCCATATATGGACACATGGGGGTTTAGAGTTTCAGCATATGAATTTTAGGGGAACACAATTTGGCCCATAACAGTAATATTGAGCATCTTTTCATGTTCTCATTTGCCATCTACATATCTACATTGGAGAAATGTCTAGTCAGATCCCTTGCAGCCATTTTGGGAAAGAGTTGTTTATTTTTTGTTGTTCTTGAGTTGTAGTTCTTTACATATTGTGGATACAAGCCCCTTATCAGATGTATAGTTTGCAAATACTTTCTCCTATTCTGTAGGTTGTCTTTTCATTTCTTGATGGTTCCTTAAAGCATAAAAGTTTTAAATTTTGATGAATTCCCATTTATTTATTTTTGTTGTTTGCACTTTTGTTGTCATATTGAAAAAACCATCACCTAATTCAAAGTCATGAAGATTTACTCTTATGTTTTCTTCTAAGAGTTTTATAGTTTTAGCTCTTCATTTGGGTTTATGATCCATTCTGAGTTACTGTTTGCATATGGTGTGAGATATCCCTTTTCTTTTAATTAATCCCTAAGAACATCATAGAATGTTCTTTACTAAATTAGATATAAAAAACTGGTAAGGCAGGGTTTTTCTTTGCTTGTTTGTTTGTTTGCTGTTTGGGGGGGGTCTTTTAAAAAAAATAACTGACTCACTGCAGACACGGAAAGTCACATCTACTAAATCATCTAAAATGTACCCCATTTATATTAGTCTCATTCAGTCTGTTTTATAAGCAGAAAAATCCAAACATAGGGCAACTTAACAGGAATGGCTGCCAATAGCAGTGGAGATAACACTCACTGAAAGATTATGAATAATATCTTGATTACAAATAAAAACTTGGTCTCATCTTTTTAGTCCAGAATTGGCTCAGACCACATATCATTTTTTAGTATGATTAATGGAAGAGTAACTAATTAGAGTGGAAAAGTGATTAGCAAATCATTCAAAATGTCAAGTGCAGTCGAACTGCTATTCTGTCATAGATAATATAGTAAAGCTCATAGCGACAGGTGTACATAATAAATAGAAACAAAGAATACCCAGGCGTTGAAGAGTCTAGGTAATGTTTTTAAAATCAGCATTGTTTGGTTAGATTTGATTTTCTTCCTCTGAGTTGTCATACTGTTGAACTGGCCTTTGATTTATTGACATTTTCAGATTTGGTATGAATTTTCTTTTTCTATTGCAGGATACACAGAATCAAAAATTAAAGACAAGCATATGGTACCGTGAGGTAAATGATTGTTTCCTTCTATGCACGCTAGATTCCTGATCTGTATCTGCTACAAAATATCATTATTCTAAGGAGTATATATTATCTTTGAGTTTATAGTTGCTTAGATCTGCAGCAGGCCTAATTCATTAGAATCAGAGTAAGATATATGGCCATGGTTTCTGGTTGGTACTACCATCTTTAGGATTTGGATGGAAAGTCTTCTCCCCTAACAGATAGTGCCAAGGGGCTGATAAATTGGGTTAGTAATTCAATTCTCCCCTTGGTTCTTGAGTGAGGTTGACATTGTCCCATTCTGATAAATTTCCTTTTTGGTTACTCCTAACAGGTTTGGGTTGATGAGTTTTTATCCTGGAACTCCAGCATGTTTGATGAGATTAGAGAGATCTCCCTACCTCTAAGTGCCATCTGGGCCCCCGATATCATCATTAATGAGTTGTAAGTGTGCTGGTGTGTATTTCATGGGGTTTAGACTGCTTAGAATATTTAGACCAGTTGCTGCTTACTTTCAGTCGGTATTGCTATTTTTTGTTTCTTAACTCGAAGAGGAGCATATTGTCAGGAATATTCAGGTTAGAAGTACCATGAGTTGACATCATTTAAGATACAGGCTTGATTAACAATGCTTGAGGCTACTCATTATGTCTGTGTTGTAACAGTAGCAAATGAGTCAACTTATGAGGCTGTCATTGCTGAACCCATCTTCACCAGGGTGAATCATCTCAAGGGAAATGTGATTCTGTCTTTGCAGTGCTAGGCTAGTCCTAAGTCTCATGGTCACTACAATTTGATAATTAATTCTGTCTGTGCTTTGAAATGACCGAAGCCTTCTCTGTAACAAGTTTTCTTCTGTTTCTCATAGTGTGGACATTGGAAGATCTCCTGACCTTGCCTATGTTTATGTGAACTCATCTGGGACCATTAAGAACTCTAAGCCCATCCAGGTGGTCTCTGCATGCAGTTTAGAGACATATGCTTTTCCATTTGATATCCAGAATTGCAGCCTAACCTTCAATAGCATTCTGCACACAGGTAAACTATGAGAAATGCAATCCGCTAGTTGGAAATCTGGGTTGGCACACATAGGTGAAATTATATTATACCATCCCTCAGGTGTATTTTATTCCTGCACAGAATTGACTATTAAAGTCCAAATCTCCTCTTGCAGTTGTTTGGCTCCTGCTGTAATTTAGACCATGTATGATGTCATAGCCCACTGCTGCTGTTGATTTGTGAGTACAATATTAGGACTCCACTGAGAATGGTATAGAAGTCATAGGACTTCACAGTCAATCTCTATCATCATAGAACAAGGACCATCATTCTATGGAGAGTGGACTACAAACCCTAAATTCATAGTTGTTTTTTTTTCTTATGACTAGATTATTCCCCACCTCTACCCCTAATTAAAACAAGACCAATAAGACCGTGCATGTGGGGACAAGAGAAAAAGGAAGGATTCAAACGGGTTGGAAGAGTGCATTGATGTTGGTGCCTCTTTCTCTCTGGTGCAGTCAGTTGTTTCTGTTGTTTCCAGTGGAAGACGTAGACCTGGCCTTCCTGAGGAGCAGAGAAGAGATTAAGCGTGACAAAAAGGCATTTTTGAATGACAGTGAGTGGGAACTCATTTCTCTGCCCTCAACCTACAGCATCCTTCAGAGCAGCGCTGGAGATTTTGCACAGATTCAGTTTAATGTAGGTTCTTCTTCCTGTCCCTGATGCCCACTTCTCTGCAGTCTTCGGCCTTCTCTATCGGGCTGAGCAATCTGCTCCATTGCATATTCTCAATCATTATCACCCAGGAACTGTTGGTTCAGATGATTCTGGACATCCATCTGCATTCTAAAATTTCAGAGACCAGAGGTTCAGTGAGAGACCTGGGGCTCCTTCTGTAGATATTACACAAGAGAATAGAGAGAAAATAGTCTTCAGATGCCACAGACCTGAACCACCCCCTGCAGCAGGAATTCTTAAACCTTTCAGCACATACTAACACTATCACTTCTAATTGCTACTGAGAAAACAAACCCACCCACAACAACAACAAAATTGGGAAGAGTGCTTTATCAAGATTATTGTCCTGTTTTTCATAAAGTAAATTATCAATTAATTCCAGGTGCAGATGCATAAAATATTCATATTATTAACTTGAATATCTGAAGGGATTAGCCTATAAGTCACCTGCAGGACCCACAGAGACCACTAGTGGCTTCTGGATCAGAGGGAAGAACTGCCCAAAAGGACATGATGAGAAACCACACTCCTCCAGTGCACCCCGGGAATGCTCTCAGCTGCATCATTCACAGGGAAATTTGTCCAGTGGGGGATTGCGGGGCAGTGGAGCCTACTGCTTTGCACTCCACAGGCAGCCATTCTCCCTTCCCTGGCCCTTCTGGCAAACTCTCCTGACCTGTGGTCTGCAGCAAGTTCATACAACCAGCAGACTCACATAGTTAGTATTCATCAGTGTGCTCTGCTTTCCTGTACAAAGTTGGCTAGCACTGGGGGTGGGAGTTGTCCTTCATGCCAAATAATGGATCCAGTGGAAAAATAGAGACTGCAGGCGGGTCAGGATTACACATGAGATAGATTCTCTTAGAAACAAACCTTTGGAATAAGAAGGAAAATTTAGACTAAGCTGAGGTGCTGTGGTTGCAATAGATATGCTAAGGAGTGGTGGTGAGATAAGCTATTATTGAAAGCACAAATGTCCCTCCATTGGTTAAAAGGTTTCATATGCAGCTTTCAGCAAAGCTCTTGTTAAACTGGGGCCTCTTAGACACAGCTATGTCTTTGTACATGTGTAGTCTGTGTGTAGTTTGAACCCAAATAATATATAATGCTGGTTAGTAGCTAATTACAGCTCATACCTTCCTAGAGGTGGGTTTTGGGGTCTTGCCTAGAATTCTGCTTGGTTTTTTTAAAATCAGAGCTTGCTTTGTGGCCTGTTTGTCCACTTTTTTTTAGTGAGGGAAAGGAAGGGAATAAAAGCTTTTTTTTTTTTTTTTTTAATTTCAATGAGTTTCTTGGCTAAGAGTAAACACCTCATTAATTTTAAAGATATAAGCCTGCAAACATTATTAATGCAGCCCAAATAATGGAGAGCATTAAAGGGAAATGTGAAGGAGTAGCACGTGCAAGGTGGAATACAGTCACCTACCAAGCACTCCGGAGAACGCTGTACACACCATTACCTACGCCGCACGGAGGAGACCAACAGGCAAGAGAAGGGGCAGGGAAACGGGAGCATGAGCAGGTGCGCTCTCTCTCTCTCTCTCTCTCTCTCTCTCTCTCTCTCTCTCTCTCCATAGAACAGCCATTACTTGCAGTTACATGTCACCCTTCATCCTAAATATTAATTATTCTTCTCAACAGCAGCTGAAGGTTCTCTATGAACTACTTCCATTTATAAAATGATCGGCGGTGGTAAGAGATTGTTTAATGAGGGGGAAGCGTCTCTGGATCTAGGACCCGTGGCAGTTCCTGTGCTCTGCTCACCGCCACGATTCCCCCTCATTTCCAGTGTTCATATGCAGGCATGCTGGAAGCAGGCGTTGATTCAGTTTCATGCTCCGAGCTTTTCCCTGGGTCCCTTTGCCCTGGGGGCTAAGGAGGGTTATCTGACCGGGCTGGCTCCCACCCTGTCCTTAGGAACAGAGTAGGGAAAGGATCCTGAGTAGAGTCACAGGTCCTATCTGGTAGAGCAGGGAACCAGACTCAGCAGCAATCCTGCAGCTTTAGAAAGACGAAACAGATTCCATGACCGTCATGGTTTTCCATCTCCCTCAGCCTCTCCCAGCCTCCATGCTTCCCCATTCATGCTGTGTGTGCTGTGCCTAGGCTTGTTGTGTTCTCTTACTCCACACCAGACATCTCATCCTGAATTTAGCATCCCTGTGTTCTTCAACAGCCTGTGGCCAGTTATGTGGAATTCAGAGCCCAGTTCCGTGCCAATATTGGGCCTGCCAGAGTCCTGACAGCAAAGGGCCATCTCCCTCTTAATCTAATCACCTGCTGTGTCCCAGGCTGCCCAGCAGGAGGTTGGGGACAGGTGGGGCAGGCAGGGGAAGCAATGATTTATTCTAAATACATCGTTGCCCTGGGCCTGATATATACTGCTGCCATTTATACTAAATCAAATGCTCCGGATGCCCCGTTAGTTCCAGCTAATGTGCAATCATAGCTGCCAGCTGTGGGACACGTATTGTTTATCAGAGGGCACCGCTGATGATTTGGAGTCAGACTACATCCCACAGGGGCCCAGAGCACAGGCACTTCTCCCTACAAGGAAGTGTGTGTGCAGCCTGACACCCGATGCAGTAGCCATAGGAGGGGAGATTTCTTCCAATATGTTATTGGAGGTGCTGGTTCCCAGAAACAGCAGGGTGAACATTCGATTTCTGTATCACAGTGTTGTTTTTGTTTGTTTGTTTTTGTTTTTTTAAAGAATGAGGGTAGAAGTGGGAGGAGGTAGGAATAAAATTTAGGAACTCATGTTGGATGGAAAAGCTATGGAACTAAATTGAGCCCAACTGCAAATATCCTCACACTGAGTAAAATGTTCACTCAGGCAGGAATTGGGGTGCCCACAGGGTACTTCTAGAAAAATGCAAAAGGGCATTTGGGAGAGAATGGTGCCTCATTTATCCTCTTTTTCTATCATAATTTTCCTTTCTAGATTAGGGTAGAATAATTTTGTTGAGATAGCCATTGAATGCAGCTCATAAACTTGATAGAAGATCCTTTTAAGCACCATCAGATTATGAGAGAGAGAATTTAAAGCTCTAGAATTCCAGGGTCTCTCAAGTAATGCAGGAATCATGGACTTTCTGCTAATCCAGCTAAACCCACAGTCCAGATCCAAGAAGCTCTTACTCTCATGCAAGGATCTTACTCAAATGGTAGCAACTTTCCCGTTCTTTCTGAACTGGGAATTTGGGGAGAGGGGGGTTGGGAGAGGAGGAAAATGGGCTTCTGTATGAAGTGTGAGTCTGGGTGTCAAAATTCCAAGTATGTCATAAAGACGGTCATGCAAAATTGAGTACTGGTGGGGACTACCATCAAGGAGGCAATTAGAGGCTAACCTTGGGGCCTATTCCATCTCCAAGGAGCTCTCCACACACACATTCTGAATTAGATTGATCTCTTTCATTAACATCAATAGGCTCCAAATACCTTTGTGTACTTATTATTACCTGGCTTTAATGGATAATGAAATTGTAGCATAATATTGCTAACACCTGAAGGGTATCTAATGGAGAACACGGACTGAAACTAAAGTGCTTTTTCTTCCCTTTCTGTGGAATTTAAAAGCACCAGCTTTTTTAGTCCATTAGAAATGATGAGCCCTAGGTAGGGGCAGCTTTGCAGAGGGTAGTGTCACACTGAGCTAGTGACATATCTCCCCCTCCACGCCCCCCGCCACACACCAGAAGTAAGGGCTACTGCTTCTGGTATGATCTGCAGAGAGGTAGTGCTCAGAAAGACTGACCTCTATAGGATAGCCCCCATTTGGGCTAACTCCATACTCCCATTCCATTGGAACTAAAAGTAGAATTATTAACAGATTTCAATGCAATTCAACAAACATCTTTTGAGCTCTTATCATGTGCCAGGCTCAATGGTAAACACTTAGGACATAAAGATGAATAAAACAAGGCTCCCAATCATCTATCATGGACCTTAAGTTCTTCCCAGAGAGACATAATAGCAATAACCACAAAACTGACTACTCTATGCCAGGCACATTTTATGAGTTTTTACACGTAATACCCACATCTTTATGAGATGGGTTCTCTATGTATCTGCATTTTTACAAATGGATGAATTGAGGTGCAGAGAAGTTAAGGAACTTACCAGAGGTTGTGGGGTGACCCAGGCAATCTGACTCCAGAAACTATGTGCCTAATCCTGTGTCATGCTGACACACAACTACATGTAATGCAGTCCATTCCAGTCCATTCTTCACCATTCACCTATTGTGCATTACTGGACAACTCACCTGTCTTAGTTTCACAAGGCTGCCATAACAAAGTTCCCCAGACCGGGTGACTTAAAAAAACAGAAATTTACTCTCTCACAGTTCTGGTGGCTAGAAGTCTGAAATCAAGATGTTGGCAGGGTTGGTTCCTTCTGGGCAATCTAAAGGAGAATCTCTCCCAGCTTCTGATGGCTGCCAGCAGTCCCTGGCATTCCTTGGCATGTAGATGGATCTCTGCAATCTCTACCTTCATCTTCCCAGGGCATTCTCTTTGTGTGTCTCTCCTCCTCTTCTTATAAGGACACCAGTCATATTGGATTAAGGGCCCACTCTACTCTAGTATGACCTCATCTTAACTAATTACATCTTCCATGATCTCATTTCTAAGAAAGGACACAGTCTGAGGTTCTAGAAAGGACATGAATTCTTGGGGACACTCTTCAACCCAGTACAGTCTGCCACCCTCTGGCCCACCAAAATCACATCTGCCCCATATGCAAAATACATTCACCCCATACCAACATACCCAAAAGTCTTAACCCATTCCTGCAACAACTCAGTCCAAAATATAATCCATGTATGAACTCAAGAAGTTCCAAATCTTGGGCCAGCCCGGTGGCGCTCCGCGCTAGTGCGCCGCTTGGGAAGCGCGGTTGCGCTCCCGCCGAGGGTTCGGATCCCACATACAGACCGGTTCCCGCTCACTGGCTGAGTGAGGCGTGGGGGCAACACCGAGGGTTGCGGTCCCGTTGCCGGTCCCGGTCTGGTGCGGGGGCGACACTGAGGGTTGCGATCCGTTGCCGGACATGGAAAAAAAAAGACAAAAAAAAAGTTCCAAATCTTACCATCTATATAATCTAAATCAGATATAGACTCTGGTTATGGTCAATTCTGGGACAAAAATTCTCTGCCCACTGATTTATGAAACATCCAACCACCATTCAGGTTCCTGACCTCATCAGATGGGAGCAAGGGCAGAGAAAGGTCCTGTTAACAGTGCTAACGCCAGTGTTTAGGACAGTCCCTGAAAATCTGTTCATGCTCAATTAATGTTTGTTGAACAAAGAAGTAAACGGCTCTGAAGATCAAATGAGATAATGAAAACAAAAAAATTCTGAAAACCATGTGATGAGATTAGAGTTTCTCGAGGCTACCCTGGGCTTGTAGAGAAAACTTGTCTATTCTACAGGTAACACTGACATTTTTGGTTCTGGCCCAGATTTATACTCACTGTTGGCGTCAGCCTCTGCATGGAGGGGAATCACCTCAGCTTGTGCTATTTACATAGGAACTTTATTTAAAGAGCACAACAGCTCATCTCAATTTTCTCAAGGTGGTTAGCAAGGCAAAAATAAACTGCTTTTTAAAAAAGGGGGCAAAATTGAGGTATGGAGAGGTTGACTACCTTACCCAGGATCACTTAAACTAGTATATCTAGGCACGTGGGATCAAGGAGCCCCGTAACTCTGTTCCCTTGACTTTAAGTCTGGGCTCTTTCTGCTTAACCAACATGCCTACTTGTACTTTTTTACTTTTCTTCCTGTTTGTGTAATATCCGCCATAAAGTCCCTTAGGGGTGTTCCCATTTCTACCCTCCAGAGACCGCAGGCTTGTGGTCGCTCCCCATCCCATAAGGCCGGATCACCAACAGTCCAGGCTGGGTCACGACACAAAGCCCATGGACTCTGACCTCTCGTGTCCCTTTTTCCTGCCCCCACCTAACCACGACCATCCCAGTCATAGCATGATGATGGGAGCTAGAAAGGTGCAGGTTGATGATAGTTAATTTTGTTGTTGTTTTTCTTGTTGACTGCACTTTAGTAGAAATGTGTTTTAACCAAATTATTGCAAAACAGTGAGTGTCGCTCTGGTTTAGATATTTGCAGCCAATTAGTTTAATGCAAAAGACAACAGACTACAATCCACCAAACAGCTCTAGCCCGCCAAGCTCCACTGAGTCGCGATGGCCGGGGAGCCCCTGCCCTCATCAGCAAGGTGGTGTCCGGCCTCCCCCAGCCATGCTCTTCCTCCACCACCTTTTGCTCCATTGCAGCCCTCTGCACTTCATCCCTGCCTTGGCTCCTTTCTTTGTGGTTCTGTTCCAGAGCGAACAGAGGGAGACAGAGGTGAGGGAGAAGAATCCCGTGCTCAACACAGAGGTCTGTTCAGATCAGGAGTTGTAACTGTGCTGGGTGGGGAAGATCACGGGTCTCGGAGCTCACACCAGATGTGGGAGTGCATCCAGCCCTGTCACTGACTCAACGTATGCACTTAGGGGGCTGAGCTTGATTTTTAAAAATCTACAAAGTGGAGGATGTTATATTACCTACCAATAAGTTTGCAGTAAGGATTATATAAATCACGTCATATGCATGAAAACATCTAGCACACTATCTGCATTTCACTGTTTGGTGAATCAGAGAAATGGGAAATTTCAGACATTATTTTTGTCAAATCCAACAGCAAAGGGCCCAGAATGTGCATTTGTTCATATCAACGTTTGTTGATTGGTAGAGGGCCACAAAAGGTGATCACACTGTGTAATGATAAATACAGTAATTATCCTGATTTGAGCATCATGTATTGCACAGGTATTGATATTCAGTACTGTACCCCACAGATAGGTACAATCAATTATGTTTCAATTCAAAATAAATTAATTAAAAATTTTTTTTGAAGTTTAAAAAAAAAGAAAAACGTTTATTGAATACCCACTACAAGATAGGTCTAATTTTTGGCCCCATGGGGGTTTATCAACATCCCAGAGATGGAATGAGATGAGACACGACAGTCTAGCGGTTGAGGCAGCCCCGCCATTCCCCAGTTTCTCTTTAGGAACGATGAGAATAGAGTGTATATTAAAGACACTTCCCATCATCATCTCAAAGAAGCTAGGTATAAAAAATGGCAACGGTAATAGTAATTTTATGAAACTCACATTCCAAGCTACAGAAGCCACTCAGCCAGTGCTGTGCAGGCCAAGCTGGACAGCTCCAGTCGGCCCCGCTCAGACCCACCTCCCCTTCTCCTCGCTGCTCTGTGTGCCTGGACCCTGAGCTGTGGTCTGCAGAGGCAGGATCCCTGGTCATAGTAGGTTGAGGGGGTGAAGCACAGGGGAAGCAGTGGCAGGAGATTGGAGGGAGAGACGAGAGAGCGAGTGGGGAACTTTTGTGTCCATTTCCCTCCCTGCGGAGTCACTATCACCACCAGCCCCTGGCTCCTCTAGGCCTAAGTGTGGTAACAGCTCACCCAGTCCCCCCAATGCCTGTGGCACTGCCCCATCTTCTTGTGGTTTCTCTATTCTGTGCCCATACCTTGCCATTAGCCTCTTTATTGAGCCCTCCTGAATGTTCCCAATTTAATTGTTCTATTTGCTCCTGTCAAGACTCTGATAGAGGGCCGGCCCGGTGGCGCACTGGATAGTGCGCCGCTTGGGAAGCGCGGCTGGCGCTCCCGTCCGAGGGTTCGGATCCCACATACAGACCGGCTCCCGCTCACTGGCTGAGCGAGGCGCGGGAGCAACACCGAGGTTTGCAATCCCGTTGCCGGTCCCCGGTCCGGTACGGGGGCAACACTGAGGGTTGCGATCCGTTGCCGGACACGGAAAAAAGACAAAAGACAAAAAAAAATAAATAAATAAATAAAATACATAATAAAACAATATTGTCTATGTTTGCAGACTTTATGGCCACCCGGTGTCATCCCTGCCCCTGGGAGTTTTCAGTCTAGACTAGTGTCTCTCAAAGAGCAGTCCCCAGATCAGCAACACCAGCATAATCTGGGAATCTGTTAGAAATGTAAGTTCTAGATGCTCTAACTCAGAAACTCAAGGGGAAGGGCCCAGCAATCTGTGTTTTAGCAAACTCTGCAGTTATTCTGACGCATGCTCAAGATGGAGAGTTACCGATCTAGGAAAAATGACACATGTATAAACAATTACAATATAGGTGGGCTTCC
>NW_007733002.1:63350-71452 GCF_000696425.1 Galeopterus variegatus | reverse complement strand
TTTTAAAAAAAAAAAAAAAAAAAAAAAAAAAAAAAAAAAAAAAAAAAAAAAAAAAAAAAGACTCTGATAGATACACAGGTGCTTAGGCGTTCACATCACAAGATAGGAGAACTGAACTGAAAACAATACAATACATGACATAATACGTGGTTTAAGAAAGAAGATTTGGGTTGTAAAACAGTTTCTCATTTACTAGCTGTGTGAGTTTGGACAAGTAATTTAACCTCTTTGTACCTCAGTTTTCTTGTTTGTAAAATGGAGATAATAGCCACCCCTTAAAGTCGTGAGGACTGAATAAAATAAGCACATGAAACACTAGTTTGTGCCTGCCACACAGCAAGTGGTGAGTAAATGCTAGCTGCTGCTTTTACTATACAGGCTGAGTATCCTTTATCAGAAATGCTTGGAGCCAGAAGTGTTTCAGATTTTGGAATATTTTCAGAATACATACCAATTGAGCATCCCTAATCTGGAAGTCTGAAATCCAAATGCTCCAATGGGCATTTCTTTTGAGCATCACATTGGCACTCAAAAAGTTTTGAATTTTGGAGCATTCAGATTTTCAGATTAGAAATGCTCAACCTGTAGTTATTAACATTAATATTAGCTCTATATAAAAACTTAAAGGTGTTTTTTTCTATTTTCTAAACAACAAAACAACATCAAACATATTCCTAAAATATATTGCATAAACTTTTCACATCATACAAAAATGGTAGGACTTCAGCAAGCATTCCAGGCTATGAATTTGGCTAAATATTAGTCTGTCGGCTTCGATTCAGCAGAATCCTTGTCCCTGGCCAGGTGGTGATTCGCAGGCGCCCACTGGTCTATGTTGTGAACCTGCTGATTCCCAGCATCTTCCTAATGCTCGTGGACCTGGGGAGTTTCTACTTGCCTCTCAACTGCCGTGTGAGGATTGTGTTCAAGACCAGTGTGCTGGTGGGCTACACCGTCTTCAGGGTCAACATGTCTAATGAGGTGCCACGGAGTGCAGGGAGCATCCCTCTGATTGGTGAGCAGCCTCTGGCCACCAGACACCCAACTTGCACTACTCCTGTCAAAGATCTGAAGTTGCACTTTAGATTGGAGGGAAAGGTCCAGAGACTGCAGCTAATTCCACCTGCTCTGCTCTGGTTCCTCTTCTCAGGGGTTTTCTTCACAGTCTGCATGGCCTTCTTGGTTCTCAGCTTATCTAAGTCCATCCTGTTGGTCAAGTTCCTCCACAATGAGCAGCGCAGTGGACAGGAGCAGCCCCTCTTGTGCCTTCGAGGAGACACTGATGCTGATGGGCCTAGAATGGATGCCAGGGCTCAGCGTGCCACGGTAACAGGTTTGTGAGAAGCCTGGAGGTCCCTGCCTCGGCTTGCGTTATCACTCTCAAAACTAATTTCCATTGGTGAAGCACCAGGCCATGTGGTGGACTGTGTGAAAACCTGAAACAACTGCTTCCTAGCCTCTGCACAGGGCTTTGTATCACCTCTCTGGGGACCAAAAGCCACCTCCTGCTGGCTTTGCAGAGAGCCTCATTTTAGCTTGAAGGTTAGGTCTTCAGTTGCTCTGAGCTTGTTTAATTTTCCAGTTTCAACCAACTCCCTAAAGTGACTGAGCCATTAACTCCAGAATAGTAGAGTGCTGGTGTGCATGCATGCACGTGCACACACACACACACACACAGAGTTTGTATACATTTGGGGTTTAGTTGCTTAATGTGAAAAAGTAGAAGAATCAGCCCAGCCCTTAAAGCTCCTACTGAGTCAACTTGGGCTGGCCCCAGCTCATAAAATCTGCTAGATGAATCTAGCCTCTGATATGTTCTCTGAGGCTTCCTTCAGCACAGCCTTGCTTCCCCTAGGCATGTAAGGGGACAGTCCCCAACCCAAACCCAACCCACTGCCCTGTGTTGCCCACAGCCTTCCTTGAAGGATGAAGCCATAAGCTCCAAGGGAAAGTCCACGTGGGCCTTGGTAGCCCCTGGCTCATCTAGGTTCTTTTCCTCTATCGCACAGAGTCCCCAATCTTTCAAGAGCACCAGGCCCAGTCAGGAACCCTGAAGGAAGTCTGGTTCCAGCTGCAATCCATCAGCAACTACCTCCGAACTCAGGACCAGGTGGACCAGCAGGATGTTGAGTGGCTGTCCCTCCTGTACCGCTTCGACCGACTGCTTTTCCGAAGCTACCTTGTCATGCTGGGGCTCTATATCATCACCCTGTGCTCCCTCTGGGTGTTGTGGAGTGGCTTGTAAAGACTGAGATTTGCAGGTCTCAATCGATGTGATGATTGAGCACTTAGGGAAAGCTGGGGATTTTTCATGGGGAGCCTGGAGGGGGAGGAATGGTGGGTTTAAGAGCTTTGTATTTTCCCCATTGCTTCTTCTCATCGAGTCCAGGTCCGCACACCTCATGGGCTACTGACTGGCCCAGGAATAATGCATTCCTGGTGAAAATGTATAAACAGTAAAAGGTATACAGTAAAAAGTAAGCTTTCCTTCGTATCCTAGTTGATTCCCTGAAATGACCATCGTCAGCAATCTCTTTCAGAAAACTTCCAGGCACATGCATGCATAGATGCATCTTTAAACAGTTTTAAAAAAGTGTAAGATCACTCCATCTCCCAGTCCTGCCATGGCCACTTATTCAGTCATTCATTCAACAAAACCTTTGTTGAGTGTTAAGTTCTAAGCATTATGTTAGGCACACCAGAGAATATAAAATAAGTCAGTCATGGCTCATTCTTCACTTGATTTGATTCCCATGGTCAACATTGTACCAACCAGAGCACAAAATTCCTGCCATATCCATATCCTTCTGAAACCCTTGTTTCCACTATATCAGCTGAGTCCACTGCCTCCATCTTCCTCCTGTGCCTCCTATTCTTATTGGAGAGGATCTAGGGGCCAAGGCTTCCAGGCCCAGTCTAGCACAACATTTAGTGAATATAAACCATGCATAAGGCAATGAACTGGGGGACAGGCATAACTCATGGTCCTTTGGTTTACAATCCACTATTCCTGTGTTAGTCAGCTAGGGCTGCCATAGTAAAATACTACAGACTGGGTGGCTTGAACAGAGATTTATTTTCTCACCATTCTGGAGGCTGGGACTCCAAGGTCAAGGTACTGGCAGGGCTGGTTTGTTCTGAGACTTCTGTCCTTGACTTGCCTTTTTGCTGTGTCTTCATGTGGTCTTTACTCTGTGTATGCACTTGTCTGTATCTAAATTTCCTCTTCTTATAAGGACACCAGTCGTATTAAATTAGGACCCACCCTAACCCAATTTCATTTGACCTTAATTACTTCTTTCAACACCCTATCTCCAAATACAGTCACATTTTGAGGTACTGGGGGTTAGAGTTTAACATGTGAATTTCGGTGGGAAACAAATCAGCCCATAACACACATAATTGTGAAGACTTGGCAAGTCCAAAATCTGCAGGGGAGGCTGGCAGCCTGGCGATCCAGGGAAGCATCGAAAGGTGGTCTGCTGGAAGCATTCCCTCTTCTTAAAGGGATTTCACCCTTTTTCTATTAAGGTCTTCAATAGGTTGGATACGGCCCACCCACGTTATGGAGGAAAATCTGTTCTTCTCAAAGTCTACTGATTTAAGTATTAATCTCATCTAAAATATACCTTCATAGAAACACCAAAACTAATGTTTGACCAAATATCTGGGTAGCATGACCTTGCCATGTTGATGTATAAAATTATTATGATTTTATATATTTACTTATTTTATCAAAACATAATTGATTGTATATATCTGTGGGGTAGAGCACTGAATGTCAATACCTGTGTGCAATATGTGATGCTCAACTCAGGATAATTAGTATATTCAGCATTGCACAATGTAATCATTTTTTGTGATGTAAAATTAACCATCATAGTCCCAATGGCTCCTTAGTGTCCTATCTGTGCCCACAGTCTCTCATTCAGAACAGAAGAGCCCTGGTCACCTGGCATTTGGTAACTAATGACCTTCCAGCTCATACTCTCCAGTAGCTGAATCTGTATCGATTAGCCTACCTTATGACACCTCCTGCGGCCTCATAACCTGAATCCTAAGATTAGAATTCAGGTTTTCCACAAAAGATCTTTCCCCTCGTGGGTGACTTTCTTCACATTGTTTCTGGCTACAGAGTCTTCAATCCAGCCAAGGCAATCCACTTGCCATGCTTCTCAGGTGGAGATTCATTTCCATCTAAGCCTCTGGTTCTATCTGGCATGTTCTTCTTTTGTTTTGCCAGTCTGTATGTCAACCATCTCAGAGCTCTGCTCAAAAAAGCCTCTTTTCCCCACTCTTTTGATCCAATCACCCTGTGACTCTGTCCCTTCCTCTCTTTAGTCTTCTTTCCCCTTATATCCTCCCTCTGAATGTGTTGTAACCTCTATCATATATGCATGTGTACATATGTGTGATTTGTCACATAGACCACACACTCCTAGAATAGCTACCTTGTTTTCTCTTTCTAGTTTATCCCCCGTCTACGCCCAGGTCCATACAGAGTTTTGCACATGGAGATTCCGCAATGACTACTGCAGAGCAACTCATTTTAGTTTACTGCTGATGGTGGACACATATCTAGTGTGTTTCCACAAGTCAGAGGGACAAAATCTACTCAAGGTCAGATGCTCAGTCCCTGGGCATTGCTCTACATCCAGAGCAGTTGTCAGAAGGTTGGTGGGTAGAAGAAAGAATACGGTGGGTTGTGCAATATCAAGTCATCAGTCCTAATGCTGCCAGCAGAGCACACGAAAGTCCAAAGCTATTTGCTCTAGGAACTTTTTTCCAGCACTAAAATTGCCTTTTAAAAAAAATCTGGCCCCCTCCTTCCCCCGAAGAAAAAGAATTTAAATTCAAACAGCCTTTACCTGCATCCTCCCTCTCTCATTACCTCCCAGTTAGTGCTCAATGCCAATTGTCCATGAAATTCCACTGCTGCTGTTAATGAAATGAGGAACATAAGAAGTTTGTGAACAGGAAGTGTCCATGCAAACCTCCACCTGTTTCCTTTCTCACTTCCTACTTTCTGCTACTGGCCTCTGCCTCGATGTGCTCACTTAGCCTCTGTATTGATTCCGGCTTTCTCCACCTTCTCCCCCAGTTATGAGAGGAGAAAAAGAGGAAAAGGCCTACAGTGAGCTCCACACTGTGGAGTTTCCCTCGTTCCCAACAACGTCTTGGTGAAAGTGCCAGCTTAAGAGGCAGGAGAACTGATTTTGGTGCTGGCTCCATCACTGTCTAGCCGGGGACCTTAAGATTAACCTCTCAGACTTCAATTTACCTTATTTGAGATTGGGGCTGTTTATAACCATATCACAGAGTTATGAGGATCAAAATGAAACTATGTACTGAACAGCACTTTGGAAAGTAAATAACACATCACAAAATAAAGACCTGCCTTCTATCTTCAGGTGGATTCCGGTTTTGGCTCTTTGGTGTGGGGTCTGATTTCTAGCTACCTGTGTCAGAGTCCAGTCACGGGCTTTGGTTCTCCCCAGTAGTACCTTTATTACAGGATCCAAAGGCCATGGGCTGAAGCTATTGCATGCCTCTTTGCAGAGGGACTTGAGTGGTGGAGGATGCCTGAGGGTGTCGCCATTCCACTTCCCACACTCACTTTCACTCCGCTCCCATGTTGCATCGCCCAGGCCCTTTCTGTCAGCCTCTAAGTAACAGCCCGTTAGGAATGAGACCTGGCCACTGAGCTAGTGCCCAGTGTAGACTTTCTCTGTCTAGTGCCAAGTGGCCCTGATCTCAACTGGCAGCCAGGCACTCATTCTAAGCCCCAGGGTCAGGTCTGTATCCTGAAACAATGGTGTTATTAACACATGGCGCTACAGACCTCCTCTTGGAATAGTGTCCCTCTGCAGTGGAGAAACATAGGGTGCCAGCACCCCTAATTTACAGAGCATCCTTAGCTCAACCCCTCCAAATGTTCATAAATTTTATGATTCCTGTTTCATAGAGGAAAGAAACTGAGGAACAGAGCAAAAATGGGATTCTCCCAGCTGTGAATGCTCCTACCATCTGCTGTTTCCCAGAATCTAAAGTAGTTTCAGCACCCACTAAGAAAACCCCAGTGCTGGGGACTTCACTGATGTCTAGAACAATGAGTTAGCTAAGCACAGTCCCAGGTTGGCCAGGCAGACCTCAATTTATCATTTGTGTCTCACGGTAAATTCTGAGTGCTGCTATGATGACCTGCCTGGGCCTCCACAGTCAGGTGGCCGAGGGTCTCCCTTTCCTCTGCAGTTGTCCTGGAGCAGTAGGCACTGTCCTGGTAAAGAAAGCTGGGCCTCTCACATCTTAAATCCCTATGCCACAGCAAGTCTCCTGTCGTCTGACTGTCAGCCTGGAGGGGTCAGAGCCAGGAAGCAAAGGAAAGAGCCGCCATGAGGGGAAGCAGTGTGACATGTGACCCTGATAGAATTAGTTCTTTCAACTGAGCCTCAGGGTTCCCCAGATCCTCTCACTTCTCAGGGATCTAACTATACATCTAAAGGCAAGGTTAGTAAACGTGGGTGGGGCTTACATTTTGCTTTAGCCTGTGGCTCTGAGGCTTCTAGAAAACTTCAGAGCTGGAGTTCCTCCACTAATTCCTGGATGGCGGATGGTCACTCCAGGGTAGAGACCCCAGTTCCCGTGTTCCCTCTGAAAGGCTGGCCCTTCCTCCCTGCAGCCCCATCTGTGCCCCCAGACCCCACCTCAGTCAAGATCACCTCAGGGAAATCCCTGTCAAGCTTAGTCTACCCTCTCCTGTTCCCCGGCTCAGATTCCATGTCAGCAGCTGGAACAGCTCAGTCCCGAGTTACTTACCTGCCGAGACAGTAAGAGCTTCATAATTAGCTGATCGACAGCATGGAGCCATTTATGAGCAGCCACGCCCCCCACCACACTCTGCAGTCCATAATTGAAATGACCCATGCCAGTGAGTAGATTGGGGGCTGAGGACGCCCAGCACGCCACCCCCAGCTCCTCCCCAGTCCTGTCGGGAAGGTGATGTAGTTAAGTTTGTGCTTCATTTGGCAGAGGCTATAAAGCAGGAATGCTTTCTGCAGGGGCTAAAAGGCACTGCTGGGCCACAGGCGGGCTCTGTGTCAGGCAACAGACTCCAGGTCTGAAGGGGAGGGAGGCCCTTCCTCTGCCTTTACGTCATCCTCTCTGTCTCTCTACCTCTCCCCTGATCTAGTGCTGGGCTACGAAGACCTGCAGCCCACACCAGCCTAGTGGGATTATCAGTCCCCCTCAGTATCCCTGGGGACCAGCACTGCATGGGGACAGCCAGCCCTTGATCAGAACCTGTTCCTGTGGCCCCCTGCTCATCCTTTTGGAGAAATCCAGGCCAAGAGCAAGGGAATCAGGTGCTGTTGGCAGTTCTTTTTCTCCCCATCTCCCTGCCCATTCTGGGCTTCTCAGCTCTTCCCTGCAAAAGCCTCCTCCTCTACCCCAGCCCCATCCTCCTGCTGCCTCCTCCCAGCACCTGGTCGTCTGAGCACCCACAGTGAATTTGTACAAGAGCTGAGGATGGTCTACATTTCTTCTTGCTCCTTCCTCCTCCCCAGCCACATCTACCCCAGGCGCCTATGTCACCACACTGCACAAACGCTCCCTCACTGCTGTGTTCTTCCCGCATCTACCTTCCTGGACATTATGCACAGAACTGATCTGAATCCTTCCACTTGTGCCAGCTCCTAGACAGTTGTTTGAAATTTATCTTCAAGTACAGATTGGTGACACGAGTTGTGAAGGTTAATTCTAGGTGTCAAGTTGGTTAGATGAAGGAATGCTGAGAAACCTGGTAAAGCTATCTTTTTAGGTGTGTCCATGAGGGTGTTTCCAGCAGAGATTAGTATGAGAGCCTGAGTGGCCTGGGTGGGAAAGACCCACCCTCAATGTGGGCAGGAACCATCCAATCCACTGGGGTCCAGAGAAAAAAAAGAAAAGGAATGCTGAGAAACCTGGTAAAGCTATCTTTTTAGGTGTGTCCATGAGGGTGTTTCCAGAGATTAGTATGAGAGCCTGAGTGGCCTGTGTGGGAAAGACCCACCCTCAGTGTGGGCAGGAACCATCCAATCCACTGGGGGTCCAGAGAAAAAAAAGAC
>NW_007733002.1:60000-62609 GCF_000696425.1 Galeopterus variegatus | reverse complement strand
ACTCCTGCCGAGGGTTTGGATCCCACATACAGACCGGTTCCCACTCACTGGCTGAGCGAGGTGCAGGCGCAACACTGAGGGTTGCGATCCCGTTGCCGGTCCCGGTCCAGTACGGGCGCGACACTGAGGGTTGCGATCCGTTGCCGGACATGAAAAAAGACAAAAAGGAAAAAAAATATATATATAATGCACTAATAGAAAATTTGAGGTATAGGAAAGCTAACTGATCTGGAGATGACTGCCAGAAAAAATAATTTATTACTCACAGTTCCCAAGGGAGGCAGCAAAAGCCACACCATAGGAAGGAGGGCTGTACACCAGAAAACACCAAGGTGGATCACAGGGCTGGGGTGTCAGGGGAGGACTGTGAGCAAGAGCCTTGACATGTGGCTTCTGTGGGAGCAGGTGAGGTGGGGTAAGCAGGCATAGGGTTGGATAGTTTGAATAATTTCAGTGGGATCCAGGGCACAGAGGTTCTCCCTAGTTGTCTGGTACCTGGCCCTGGGATTAGGGCAGATGGTTAGTGGCCCGAAGTATGAGAACCTGATAAAAGGAGGTTGTTGGGGGTGTAGGCTCGGGACTGGTTGATTTCTATTTGAAAACTGTGCTTGCAGGCAAGTTGTTTACTGTCTCTAGGAGGTAATAATAATACTATGGTTATTATGAGGATTATATATATTATAAGGATATATATATAATGAAATCTCATAATTTATATAACCCTAAAAACAACCCTAGTTTTATCTTTTCCATTTCACAGTTAAAAAAACTGAGGCATGGAGAGGTTTGGTAAGTTGCCCATGATCACTGAACTAGCAAGTGACAAAACTAGGATTCAAGTCTAATTGTTCTGGGTTTAGACTTCATGATCCTGAACAGTCTGCCATACTCAGGCACACTCTGACTCCAGAACTTCAACCCTTTGCCTTTACTTCTTAAGCATCTCCTATTTACCACCTTTACATGTCGGTAGAGGAAGGAACTAGTATAAGGATACGTGACTTTGATTTCCAACTCGACCATTCATTAGGTTGGTGACCCTAGGCATGTTGTTTCACTATCCCAGAACCTCAGTTTTTNGTGTTTCCAGCAGAGATTAGTATGAGAGCCTGAGTGGCCTGGGTGGGAAAGACCCACCCTCAATGTGGGCAGGAACCATCCAATCCACTGGGGTCCAGAGAAAAAAAAGAAAGAGAAAAAAGGTGAATCTCTCTGTATTCACTGCAGCTGGGATACACACTTCTCTCCTGTCATGGACATCAAAACTCGAGACTCTTCAGCTTTTGGGTTCTAGGACTTACACCAAGGACACTATTGGTTTCCCTGGTTTTGAGGCCTTTGGACTTGGACTGAGCCACGCTACTGGCATCCAACTTACAGATGGCCTATCATGAGACTCCTCAGCCTTCACAATCATGTGACCTAATTCTCCTAATAAATCCCCTCTAGTATATTTATAACATATCCTATTCTGTCTATCTGGAGAACCCTAATACATGAGTTTATGCCAAATTTTCAATCTTGGGTCCTTAGAGGGGCTCAGCAGTGTGCCAGGTGTACTCAAAGCCCCCAAATGAATATGGCTCCTCTTCCAGAGCATTCATTTTACTCAATGGTGTGTTGTTAGGAAAATTATTTACTTTCCTATGAAAATAAATACTGGTATATCTTGGTGAAGAAGCAAAAATTTAGAATAAAACTTTAAGATAAAACTTTAGACTTCATGGGGTTGGGGGCCACTCTTTGTCTCTACCCCTGCTTTAAAATATAATGCACTAGGGCTGGCCCGGTGGCGCACTGCTACAGTGTGCCGCTTGGGAGCGCGGTGGCGCTCCCACCGAGGGTTCGGATCCCACATACAGACCGGTTCCTGCTCACTGGCTGAGCGAGGTGCGGGTGCAACACTGAGGGTTGTGATCCCGTTGCCGGACACGAAAAAAGACAAAAAGGAAAAAATATATATATATATAATGCACTAATAGAAAATTTGAGGTATAGGAAAGCTAACCGATCTGGAGATGACTGCCAGAAAAAATAATTTATTACTCACAGTTCCCAAGGGAGGCAGCAAAAGCCACACCATAGGAAGGGGGGCTGTACACCAGAAAACACCAAGGTTGATCACAGGGCTGGGGTGTCAGGGGAGGACTGTGAGCAAGAGCCTTGACATGTGGCTTCTATGGGAGCAGGTGAGGTGGGGTAAGCAGGCATAGGGTTGGATAGTTTGAATAATTTCAGTGGGATCCAGGGCACAGAGGTTCTCCCTAGTTGTCTGGTACGTGGCCCTGGGATTAGGGCAGATGGCTAGTGGCCCGAAGTATGAGAACCTGATAAAAGGAGGTTGTTGGGGGTGTAGGCTCAGGACTGGTTGATTTCTATTTGAAAACTGTGCTTGCAGGCAAGTTGTTTACTGTCTCTAGGAGGTAATAATAATACTATGGTTATTATGAGGATTATATATATTATAAGGATATATATATATAATGAAATCTCATAATTTATATAATCCTAAAAACAACCCTAGTATTATCTTTTCCATTTCACAGTTAAAAAAACTGAGGCATGGAGAGGTTTGGTAAGTTGCCCATGATCACTGAACTAGCAAGTGA
>NW_007733002.1:54788-59338 GCF_000696425.1 Galeopterus variegatus | reverse complement strand
CAACCCTCAGTGTTGCCCCCGTACCGGAACGGGGACCGGCAACGGGATCGCAACCCTCGGCGTTGCTCCCGCGCCTCGCTCAGCCAGTGAGCGGGAGCCGGTCTGTATGTGGGATCCGAACCCTCGGGCAGGAGCGCCGCCGTGCTTCCCAAGCGGCGCACTACCCAGTGCACCACCGGGCCGGCCCAAGGATACGTGACTTTGATTTCCAACTCCACCATTCATTAGGTTGGTGACCCTAGGCATGTTGTTTCACTATCCCAGAACCTCAGTTTTTTTCCATCTCGAAATTCTAGAAAAAGCTTTTTTGCTGGGGTGTTACGAAAATTGAATGAGTTAAGATTTACTGAGTGCCAAGCACAGTGCTTTACATCAGAGGCATTGAGAATGAAAGCAATCATTATTTTCCACCACCTTATAGCCGGGCTGCCGCGCTGTTATGAGAGATTGTGGAGATTATATATACGAAAAAGCTTTGCTACTCAAAGTGTGGTCCCTGGATTGGCAGCATCAGCATCACCTGTGGACTTGTTAGAATTGCAGAATCTCAGGCCCTCCCAAGGCTCCAGAATCAGAATCTGAAGTCTCACCAGACCCCCAGGGGGTTCGTCTGAAATTGCCTTTGCAGAAGCAGGGATCCAAGGAACAACGATGGTAAAGGGTGACAGCGGAGCTGGGGGCGGGGCAGGGTGTTCAGGGGCAGCATACAGTCCCACAGAGCCCACCCTTGCTTCCAGGGCAGCTGGGTCCACAGGGCAGCTGCCAATCACTGTGCTGCACTCACAATCTCCCCTCCTCACAATAAGAGCAGTCAAGCCCCCAGTGCAGCTGGGCGGCTCAATTACAGGCTGTGGGCAGATGGCGGAGATGGCTCTGTGTGTGCCATCCAAGGAGAGAGCGAGTGAAGGGTAAAGGAGGCCTCTTCCACCGGCCTCCTTCCCCTGACAGCAAACACCCTTTTCTGGAGAATGAGGCTGGCTGCCAGCACCAGCGATCAAGTGCCCTCTTCCCCCAGAACCTCCCACTGCCCTGGGCCCTCCTGCCTGCTGAGTCGTGGCCATAGTGTCTTGAGGGTCCCTCTGCCAGTGCCCTCAGTTGTGTGAGTTCCTCTCCTTGAGGCAGAGCTTCCTTTCACTGACTGGCGCTGACAAATGTAGCCCCTTTGTTCATCCAATCCCTCCTCTGTCACCAGAGCTTGAAACACCAGAGCATTGGGTGGAGGTAGGGCTGAGATGGGAGGGACCATGTGGCAGTCATCCTTCCAGCATTTGATACAAAGGCTGGCATGGAGCAGGGCACAGAGTGTTAGCTGAGGGATTCCCATGCCAGCTTCCCTGAAAGGCACAGGATGGGCTGCAGTGGGTGAAGTGCCTCGAGCCATCTCACATCAGGGCACTGGGTGCTGGGAGTGAGTGGGAAGAATCCCAGGTGACAATTAGGCTGTGCTGCTGTCACTGCTCATTCCCTTGCCTCCCAGAGGTGCCACCCTGGGATAAGGCATCACCCAAGTGCAACTGATGCTCTGTCTTCCCTCCCAGGTCCGCCAGGTGCCGAGTGGCCTGTTCTCCCCGCCACCGTGTCTCAGCCCTGGTTCCTGGGAGGGATGAAAGCACTCTCCATCTCCCAGACTTTCTCCTGTGGGTGATATTTCAAACACCCATTAGGCTTTATGGGGTGCTGCTTCCAGGGCTCCAGGAGATGGCTCTGGGGCTGCACTCCCTGAGGTCTCCCTACTGCCTGCTGATCCTTCCTGCCATTTGGCCATCTCCCCCTCACTGTCTGCCCCTTTTCCTTCAGCCTCTATGCTGCCACTCTCCTGACACCCTGACCTTGACACAGAGGGCACTGGGCAGAGCCCAGGCTTGTCATAGTGGCTTTACAGGCCTGGGGTCCCCTGCTCTCCTCTTTGTGCAGCAGAATGTTTGTGTGTGTGTGTGTGTGTAATTGAGGCAGTCGGGTGACAATCTAGACCAGCTTGTGGAAAGCTCTCATTCTGCAGATGAGGCTGGGAGAAAATAACATTATACCCAAGATAATGATAAAGATGATGATAATGGTGCTGATTACTGACAGCTGCTACCTATGGGACACTTACTATGAGTCATGCATTGCATGAGGACTTTCCATATTGTATCTAATCCAATCCTCATGCTGATCTTACATGGAAGGGTAAATTTACAAGTACAGACACTGAGGACCAGATGACTCTGCCTTCACACAAAGAGTAAGTGAAAGAGGAGGATTTGATCTCAGGATTATCTGCTTTAATGTGTGATGATGTTAGTATCTTCAGCCAGAAAGAGGGGTGACAGGGATGATAGCCCATGCCCTTCCTCTCCCAGGGAGCCACAGAGGCATTAAATGAGCCACAGAGACATTAAATGGGAGTGAAACTGCAGAGGTAGGGGACTGTCTTTCTCTGCAGTGTTCCCTGCTGGGACAGGGGCACCTGCTCCAGGTGTGAACATGCACACTCTGCCTTGGGCTAGAATTCTGAGATCCCATGTTCTTCCCTGTTTGGTTGGTTTGTATTTGGAAAATGTGCTTGGAGGCAAGTTGTTTACTATTTCTAGGAATTGGCTCACTCTGGGAGGGGCAGTCCCTCCAGGACCAGCAAGTCCCCAGATATCAAAGCATCAGAATACAGAAAATAAGAGACATGGATAAGACAGCCCCCTGTGAGAATCCCAGCAGTATGTAATCACCTTCTTCTGTGTTTCTGGGTACTTCTGGGGAAACAGGCAACATAACCCAAAGGACCGACTCTAAAGGTGAGAAAGTCGGGTACTGCAGCAAGCATGCAGGGAAGATATTTGAGGAAGGCCGCTCCTGGGAAAGACATACTCCTCGGTGCATCTGTTCACCTGCCCACTCCCTCCCACACTGAAGAGAAGCAAGTGGGAAGGGCAGGGGAAGCATCAGAAACGGGGTCGGGCCACTGCAGGTCAAGTCAGGATGGGAAGGTGCTGTAAGGAGCAGGCCAGAGAAGGCTGGCATTTTGGAGCCCTGGGAAAGCAATGTGGCTGGTCGAAGGGTGGGGTAGAGGAGGCAGGGGTTCAGGAGGGGATTATGTGCCCAGCACTGGGGAATTCACTTTCAAGGAAGATAAAGGAGATGATGTGGAGAAAGTCATCCAGGCCTAAATTCAAATCCTAGTGCACCATTTAATTGTTTCATGACCCTGGACAAGTTAAATAAGTTCCCTGAGACTCAGTTTACTCATCTGTAAAACAGAGATAATGATGGCCAATACCCAGAATGAAGACTCCATGAGTATATAGTATAAGACATATAATAGTTACTCAAAAATTCAGTCTCCTTTCCCTTCCTGGACCCTGCCAATCACTTCTAACTAGGGCGACTCAGAGCAATTTACTTAAAATCCTTTATAATAATAACAATAATAACAACAGTAACCACAGCTTCCATTTACTGGGCACTTAACTATGTGACGGACATGACACTAAGACCCTTACTCATATCACCTCATTAAATCCCCCTCAAAACTCCACGGTGGGTGCCATGCTTCCACCCTCCCAAGCCCAGAGAGGTTGACTGACTTGCCCAAGGCCATGCAGCTAAAAGTGGGGAGATGACATTTGAACAAGGTTAGTCAGGACAGATAAGGTTATGCTCTGGTAACACGTGACCCCCAAGTCTCAGTGGCTTCCAACAGCATGCTGTGTGCCCACCGCAGGTCAGCTCCAGCTCTGGTCTATGTCCTCACTCTGAGATCCAGGCCAATGGACCAGCCTCCATCTAGAACATCACCAGTCACCATGGCAGAAAAAGAGACCTTGCAAGGGTCTCGCCTGGCCTGAAAGGCACAGTCATCCCTCCTGTTCTCCACTCATTGTCTCATCGTTCTTGTCGTGCAACCCACCCAACCACGACAAGGCCAGGAGTTAACGATCCTTACACATGCCCAGAAAAGGGGAGAACTGGAATATTTGGAGCACAGCACTCATGGTTATCACCGTGCTCAGCTGATTCCCTCAGCATACTGAGCCTCAGTCTTCTCATCTGCAAGGTGGGAATAATAATTCTACCTTTCAGGATTGTTGTGGTGAATAAACAATACAATATACAAAAATCTCAAGTCTAGGAACACTGAATCACAGCAATCCGTGTTCACGTGTGAAGTTCAGGAATACTGCAGGGCTGGTCAGTGCAGCCTTTGGTCAGTGGGATGACAAATCAAGCTATAGGATTCAGAAAATTCCTGTGAAACAGGAGAACATGCTTTGGAAAGAACCGCTGCTCTCAGTGCATGTGAAACCACCTTGAGGGAAGCCAGAGGGGAAGGAAAGTTTCCAGGACGACAGTCATCGATGACAACAAATGTGCAAATGTGATTATGTCAGCAAATGTGCAAAGTGCTTTGCACTTTGGGAGGACTCTTCATTTAGGACTAATTAAATGCTTGGAACAAGGAAGATTGAGAGGGCCCTCTTGGGGAAGCTACTTCAGGCCAGCAAGACACTTCAGGGTCTGTTTCTCCAGAGAAGGAGGAGGAAGAGGAGGGTGGTTCAACTCAGAACACTCCAATT
>NW_007733002.1:52428-54068 GCF_000696425.1 Galeopterus variegatus | reverse complement strand
GTCTGTTTCTCCAGAGAAGGAGGAGGAAGAGGAGGGTGGTTCAACTCAGAACACTCCAATTTCTGCTCTGTCACCACGTGGCCTTCTCCTCTCCCATCATCAAATATCCCTCTGCCCCCACTTGTGAGGACACTTGTGATTATATAGGGCTGACCCTGACAACCCAGGATAATCTCATCTCAAGATCCTTAATTAATCCTTAATTTACTCACATCTGCAAATTCCCTTTTGCCATATAAGGTGACATTCATAGGTTCCAGGATTAGGACCCGGGTATCCTTGAGGCCGTTATTCAGCATACTGCATGGCGCATCTGTGGTGGGCTGAACAGCAACAGAGGCAACTGTGAGCCCAACTTATCCAGTATTTCCCTCTAGGCCTGGTTTAGGGGGCACCCTCCAGGCCATGGCCATGGGTGGCACCTCTGTGGTGACCCCAGAGAGCCTGTGTATAGTCCTCTCCCTTCAGCCATATAGCCAATGCCCAATACACAGTGCTACAGGCCAGCAAAGACATGTCATGTAGCCAAACAATATATTAACAAATATGGATTCAGCATCTATTGCATTCTCTGGGTAATGATTCAGACCTGGGGCCCTGCTGGGTTCCCTGAGTAGGAGATCCATTCAACAAATATTTATTGAGCCTCTCCTATGTGTCAGGCACTGTTCTAGGCACTTGGGATAGATAACCACACAGACATCCCTGCCCTCATGGAGCTAACATTCCATCGGTGGAGATGGACAGTAAGGAGTCAACCTATGTCAAAATAAGCCATTCATGTAGAATGTCAGGAGATGAGGAGGCTATGGGAAAGTAGGGGAAGGAAGATCAGGTGTGCCAGGGCAGGTGAGAGTATTAAGTGGAGCAGTCAGGGTAGGTCTCATAGAGTGAATGAGGCTTAGGCAAAGACTTGCAGGAGGGGAAGATATTCACCAAGTGGACATTCCAGGGGAGGGAACTCCAAGCAGAGGGAAGATCAAGATCAAAGGCTCTGAGGTGGAGCACACCTGGTGTGGCTAAGGAACAGGAAGGAGGCCAGTGAGGCTGGGGCAGAGCCATGGGAGAAGTCATGCAGGTGAGGACAGAGAGATATCAGGGCCCAGACAAACTATGAAGAAGGCCTTTGTGCAGCCAACCAGGACAAACCCAAAAAGAAAAGCAAAGCCAAAGCCAAACAAGGCTCCAACCACTCTGGTAGGAAACTGGAAAATCCTCTGCACTGAGAGCTAGTTCCTGTGTTAGGAGTTGGGTGACCTTGCTCAAGTCACTTTCCTCTCTTATAGACTGAGAAGCTTGCACCAGATTCTTTCACTCATGCATCCATCCAATGCACTCTGTCAAGCATCTATGAGGGCTCAGGCACACGGCGCGACACTGCAGATGCCAAGGTGTGTCTCTATTCTCCCTGTCCCAAGTGCTTCCAGCTCTAACCCCTGGTGCTGAAGGAATTGAGAAGAGAAGCCCTGACGGTGTAAGGACTTTAGTATCAAAAAGGAATTAGCTCCAAGGGATAGGACTGGGTGGGTGGAAGTTTTAGAGAAACATCTTTTGGTATCAATATAAGAAAGAGTTCTCCAAAAATGAAATGGGCTATTGTGGGAGGTCTCCCCATCACTGGAGGTCTGCGGCAAAGGCTG
>NW_007733002.1:47758-51771 GCF_000696425.1 Galeopterus variegatus | reverse complement strand
AAAAATGAAATGGGCTATTGTGGGAGGTCTCCCCATCACTGGAGGTCTGCGGCAAAGGCTGAAGATCATTTGCTGGGAATGTCATGGAGATTTGAGTGCCGATGGAGGCTGGACTAGATGCTTTTTTTTTTTTCTTTTTTTTAACAGAGGTACAGGTTTTTCTTTCTCTATCAAGCATGCAAGCTTACAAATATTTGCACTGTTTAAGAACAGAGAAATAATAGCATTATCACCAGGGTGTCAAATTGTCAATATGACAGCCAGTTGCTGATTACTTTGGGGAGGTTACTTTCACAGAACACAACAACAATTTCCAAATTATACTTCCAAGATCAGAGTTAGAGACCGGGACAAGCTGATAATCCTGAGTCATACAAGTCTCCAGTTACACAGGAAAAAAAGATTGATATTCTGGTGCAGGGTCTTATTTAAGTACCTTATCATATCATAGTCTTTGAAAGAGTTTTACAGCAGAACAGTCCCTCCTTTTGTGGATGCAGGGGAAAAAGAGTATCCACTTCATCTCTTTTTGAGACTCCTTATTAATTCAGAAGACTTTATTTCTAAGGCTTATCTCTGGAACTTCGTTAGTTAACATTAAAAGCAAAAAGCAGAGTTGCTGTGATAATGATAGTGCACCCCACCACTATCATCACCAAAAGAGAGTATCAGTCTCCCAAAGTATATATAGGCATACGGTTGCATCAGCTTAGAGCCTTGGTCTTTTGATAAACAATACAGGTGGACAGAAGGAGATACAAATGAAAGGAGGTTGATCATAATTGATAATTAATGCAACTAGATGATGGGCACAGGGGGTCCAGGGGCCATCCTTTTGACTTCTGTGCATATCTGAAAATTGGACTAGATCCTTTTAAGGCCCAAGGGAGTTTTTCTCTAGTATCTCTATCTCTGGAGGACTTTGATACAAAGTCAGGTTGGTGTCTGTTGGAATGTGTTGAGGGTCTTGACTTGGGCTGGGAGACAAACTGCTCTCCCATAATCCCAAGGTGAATGATACAGTGGACCCCAGGGCAGGAGGGTCACGTGACCTCCCCAGCGAGTCCTGCCTCTCCACTGGGTGGTCCAGACAGAACCCTCCTCAGCTGAGTCCTCCCGTGGGGCCTCACTGCCCCCTCTCTTTCTCCCATGGCTGCCCTCTTCCTACTGTCCAATTTCTCTGTCTCCTCACCCAGAATTTTAGGCTCAATCCCAAAGTATTTCTTTTCTTCAAGTAATAGCAGCTTGGGAGGCCCAAATGTTCCTCATTCCAAGAAATGCATTACTGCACAGGCTACCCAGTGGCCCGTGAGTCCCATCATGTCACTACCCAAGAGACAGCAGACCAGAATCAAGGAGTAGGGGGACCATGATTGCCTGCTCAGTGCATTTGCAGAACCAGTGGAGGCAGCCAAGGAGCCCAGCCCTGGGGTTGATGGCATCCTTCCTAACTCAGTTGTCAGGCCTCCCGAGGAGGTGGGGAGAGCCCCAGACAGAGCACAGGTGGATTCCTCTAGATCCCCCCATTTATCTTCCCTTCTGCTAATGTCGTTCATTCATTCACTCATTCATCCATGCATGGATACATCCAACAAATATTTATCGAGCATCTACTATGTGACAGATGCTTTTCTAGGTTCTGAGAATTCAATAACCATCAAAATGGATAAAAATTCCTGCCTCGTGGAGCTTACATTTTACTGGGGGCTGGATGGGGGGTGCACAGATAATAAACAAGATAAATAAGCCAAATATATAGCAAAATGTATAGGTTCATGGTGACAAGTGCTATGGAGAAGGAAGATAGAGAGTATTAGGGGCATAATTTAGGTAAGGTGGTCAGAGAAGTTTGCACTGAGAAGCTGACCTTTGGGGAAGATGATGGCCATTTGGGTCATACTTAGCTGTTGAATCAGATGATGCTGATATTGCTTTTCCCACTCCAGATTAATAATTAGTGAACTGTACTGTATTACTCTCAGAAATTCTGCTGAATTTGGAAGACAGGTGAATCTAGTAGGCAGGGCAATTATTCCCATTTGATAGGTGTTGAAACCAAGGCACAGACAGTTTAGTTGGTGTGCCAAGGTCACACAGATAGTCTATGATGGAACCAGGGCTAGGACCAGTCTGTATTCCCTTCTTCTCATTGCTTCTTTTAAAAACTTATTTAATTTTTTTTTGAAGAGGTAATATATTTACAATTTAAAGGCATTACAGGGTGGAGAGTGAAAAATAAGTCTCCCTTCCTGCCATGTTCCCCAGACACCTTCCCACCCCCTGCAGGTGACAACCATTACAGTTTGCTGTGTTTCCTTCCTCTGTGCCTCTTACCTCAGTGGAAAGACAGAAGACAGAATCAGGTCTTCAGGAGTGCTGTCCTAGCTTGGCCTAGGGTTCTAAACCAGACCGGGTCACCTATGAGCTGAGTGACCTTGGGCAAGGCACTTAATATCTCAGAGTCACAGTTCTCCATCTATAAAATGATGAAGACAGAATCAGGTCTTCAGGAGTGCTGTCCTAGCTTGGCCTAGGGTTCTAAACCAGACCAGGTCACCTATGAGCTGAGTGACCTTGGGCAAGGCACTTAATATCTCAGAGTCACAGTTCTCCATCTATAAAATGATGATAAGGTCACCTACCTCAGAGTGTTATGATGAGTTCAAAGAGAGAACATGCATGAAAACGTGTTATAAGCCATGCGGTACGGTACAAAGATCAGTAAATGTTGCTATTCTCTGCTGTTTTCTTCTCCCTGGAAGAACCCATGAAAGACCATTACGTTTCCACTGCTCTTAGAGACTGTGGGGAGGATGGATGGGAGATGGGATTCATTTCTACAGGACGAAAGGAAATGATTCAAATTGTACCAAGTGCACTTAAAGTTAGATATTAGAAGAAACTTTGTTTTGAAATCCCAAAGGGGTTTTTGAGGTCTCTGTCTTTGAAAATTTCTCAGAAAATACCAATAACAATACATTAAGTCTCTATTCTTTCCAGAATCAAGGGAATGAGTAAGATGTCCTCTCCAATCCCTTCCGCTCTAGAAATTAGGCTTCAAGTAAGAGAGACATATTTTTTAATTTTAAAAATTTATTTATTTATTTATTTGGCCACAAAACAAGTCTTAATACATTTATAAAGACTATGATCATAGAAAATATGTTCTCTGACCACAATAGCAGATGGAAATTTAGAAAAATAAAAAAATATGTGGAAATTAAACAACACTGTCCTAAATAAACAATGGGTAAAAAGAAAAATCACGGGGAAATTAGAGAGTACTTTGAGATAAATATCAAAGCACAACATATCAAAATTTATAGGATGCAGGGCTCATGCAGTACTCAGAGGAAATTTATACTCGTAAACACTTATATTAAAAATAAGAAAAAGCTCAAATCAAACTGTAAACTTCTACCTTAAGAAAATAGAAAAAGAAGAGCAAACTAAAATCAAAGCAAATACAAGTAGAAAATAACAAAGATTACAACAGAAATATATGAAACAGGAAATTTAAAAACAACAGAGAAAGTCAACAAGACCAAAAATTGATCCTTTAAAACAATCAACAAAATTTGCAAACCTTTATCTAGACTACCAAGAAAAAAAAAGAGAAGACTGAAATTACTAAAATCCAGAATAAAGCAGGGGCATTATTACATTGTCATTATGGTTTTCTGTGATGGTAACATTTAGCTTCTTTCTCTTGCTCATTTGCATTTTTATTCTCCAAGTGGGTTTTGTTCTTTCTTGCGTATTTGTGGTAGAGATTATCATTCTTCAGATTCCAGATGCAGGACTTCCTTGTGGGTTTCTCTCAGGGCTTGTTGTGTGACGGTGAACTCCTGCAGTTTTTGTTTGTCTGGAAAATACACTATTTTTCCCTCATTTCTGAAGGATAGCCTTGCTGGGTATAGCATTCTTGGCTGGAAGGCTTTTTCTTTTAGTATTTTGAATATATCATCCCATTTTCTTTTGGCCTGTAGAGTTTCTGTTGAGAAGTCTGCTGT
>NW_007733002.1:45448-46696 GCF_000696425.1 Galeopterus variegatus | reverse complement strand
TGAGAATTACTGTATTCTTTTGGTGGTGTCATATTTTCTTGGGTTTTCATATTTCTAATATCTCTACATTGATGTCTGGTCATCTGGTAGAGCAGTTGCTGCTTCTATTACTCTCGAGTGGGCTTTGAGGAAAGAGATGTCCTCTTCTTTTTTCAGTCTTCCCTGATGACTCTCCTTGTGTCAATGTAGTCGAGTGTCTGGTGGGCTGCCTGAATGGTGGCTGTGGCTACTGCTGTGTTGAGCTGCTTTTGCAGCAGCCATGGCTGTGACAGTGGGTATGGTGGGCACCCACATGGAAGTGGTGTTTTTGGCATGCTCTCTTGCCTGCTTCTGGGTGAAGAGGGCTTCCCTCAGCTCCTGCCTAGGATGCCAGGCATTGCTGTCCAAGTAAAAGAGAAATTTAAGCCTAACCACCTCTGCCTCCAGGTCTAGTTCTGGGGTGGCCAGATGGATGAATGTCCTCTCACCAGGAATAAGGTAGCTTCCCTCTGGTTCCTTTCTCTCTGAAATTTATTAATCCTCTTGAGTTGAAGAAAAATTTAAATCAAATGACCTTCCGTCCTCAGCTCTAGCTCTGGAGTGACTAGATGGGCTAATGACCCATCACTAGCCCCATGAAGGCCTGTCCTTTGCTACCAGCTTGCTAATTCTAAATACACTTTCCAGGATGACCTCTACTCTGGAGGGCACCCTAGAGTTGGCTGTGTTGTCTAGGGCACAGAGGAAATCTTCCACCTTCAACAAGATGAAAAGGCTAAAATTTGATGATTTGGGGAAAGAGGTAAGGGAAAGTTTTATCTTACAAGAGACATACCCAAGAGGCNTGATGATTTGGGGAAAGAGGTAAGGGAAAGTTTTATCTTACAAGAGACATACCCAAGAGGCTAGAAGATCCCTGTCTTGGATACAGTAAGAACTGGAGCGAGGCCTCCATCCTTTGTGCCAGAAAAGAGGGGCAGGGGGAGGAGGAAGGATAAGACCATACCTGCTCTGCCATTTTTCACACCCAGGATTCCCTGATGGCTTGTGTGAAGGCTTACCACCTCCCTTAAGAAAACAGGATCCCTAATCTCCAAAGCTTGGCACCAGGAAGATCTCCAGCAGACTGGGCAGGGACAAGGCAGTCCCATGTGGTCCCTTGGGTTTCACCTTCCTCTGGTGCTTCTCTCTCCCAGACCATTACTGCCACCTCCACCACAGCTGAATCCTTCTCTTGCTGTTAGTGTAGAGGATGAAGGTTGAAAACTC
>NW_007733002.1:39969-44814 GCF_000696425.1 Galeopterus variegatus | reverse complement strand
ACCTCCACCACAGCTGAATCCTTCTCTTGCTGTTAGTGTAGAGGATGAAGGTTGAAAACTCCAATACGAATGCATATTAGGGGAAGAGACAGAGTAAGTAAGCATAACGGGCAAGCAGACTGAAACATGACCTTGTAAAGCCTAGGGGCTTCAGTTCAACTAGACCTGTCCAATTCTTCTCAGTGTCCTGAAATAGCTTTGCAGAGTCATAAAGGAACAGCACAACTCTAGAGGCTGTTGCTTGGTCTCTTAATTCCTATTCCTCGCCTGTCCCCAAGATAAACACTCACCTCCTAGGAATAACTGTCAGTCATCCGGACCTTCTGGGGCTAATATTGAGAGAAAAAAGCCCTACTGTTCCACTTACTTCATGATCTCCAACCTGTCCAGTTAGAAGTCTAGAGAAGGCCTGTTCTCTAGGTGACAGGAGACAAGAGAAATAACCCATCCTTCAGATGAAGCTCCACTCCATGCACCCAACAGAATAATAGTACACTCCAAAAACTCTAGCATCCCTTCCATGCCATGAGGAGGGGCTGCAGGGGCCACCAGGCCAAATTTACTGTGAAGTCCCATACTTGACATTTGCTGAAACAGGCTTTGTGGGACCAGGATGGTAGGGTGCAGTATTTCTGAATCCACTTTGTACTGGGGGAAATAGGAAACTTCATGGTACATTAAGTTGTCCCATATTCTTATGATACTCTTCAATAAAAGTATCTGTAATTAGCAGGCTCATGTAGAGCCAGCCCAGTGAGCCTGCACTTTCAACATGAGCAATCAAGGCAGAAGTAGGAACCCCATCCATTCCCAGGATCGATGGAGAGAAGGGTATAGGAGCCAGTGTCTAACCAGTCTGGGTCTAAATCTGAGAGAATGCTCTGGCACTCTGTGCAATCAGGGGGTTAGGAGCCCAGGCTTTCAAGACTAAGCCCTAATACCACACCCTCTTCTTATTAGCTACGTAACTCTGTGCAGGTTGTTTAACATCTCTTTGCCTCAGTTTTCTCACCAGCAATGTAGGTATAATAATTACTTCCTTGTTTTATAATTATAAAACAAAGATTAAATAAGGTAAAGAGCTGAGCAGAGTGCCTGGCACATAGCATGTGCTTGACAAATGGTGGCTACTGTTGGCGGACTAGGCAGAACTGAGCCATTCCAAGGCACCAGGGTCTTGGTGAAGCAAAGGTCAGAGTCACACATGATAGGACATCAAGGAAAGAAAGACCGGGAAAGAAGAGACTTTTGTATGTCTGTTGAGAACATTACTGTGCCTCTCTCCTCCCTATAAAAGCCACTGCTGCCTCTTTGGGCAGGGGAACTAGAAAAATTGAGTCAGGCATTTTCCCATCCTGCTTGCTTCTACCCTGTCCATGAGTAGACAGCCCCTACATCTTTCAAGTTCAATGCCAGGATGTGTCAGGCCCCTGGAACTGGGTGGAGGAAAGGGTGTACCCATCTGTCCTTCCTATCTGACCCCTAGCACAGAGAGAGGTGGGTGTTGTAGGTACCCTATGTGAGTAAGTGCCAGCCCTGAGTGTCCAACCAATGGGGCTCCGTGGAGCCCTCTTCCCTATGTGACGAGGAAGGATGAAGATGTATCTTCCATTTGATAGCAAACCCTAAGCCTCCCCCAGCCTCTCTCTGGCAGGTGGGCCCCTAGTGGGGCCAGATGTTACTATGGGTTGCAGAGTTTTTGTAAGTTTATAGGTTTTAAAAGGTCAGGCTCTTTGGTGGTAAAAGTTTACAGACCAGTAAAAATTTACCACAGAAGATGGGAAACACAGCTGTAATGGAAAAGGCTGGAGCCAGGAGTCTGGAGGATCTTAGCTCCATCCCTAACTAGCTGTGGGAATTAAGGCAAGTCATGGAGGCTCTCTGGGCTCTCTGTTTTAATCTGGAAAATGGGAGCAAGAAAAGTGATAAGGGATAGGACGATGTGTGACAGCAACCGTCGATGGGTGGGACGCTCCAGGCACATGTGTGAGCACGGTCCTCTTCCCTAGGGTACTGAGAATCGTTGCTGGACACAAAGGGAAGGCCCAGGCCTGTGGGTCCTGCAGCCTTGGAGCTTTTCATTACCCAGACTGGAGCACTGCCATCTGTGTGTCTGCCTCCACTCCCTGGGAGGAGCCTGGCCGTCTGCAGGCAGAGCTCAGGAATCAAATTAGCCAGGCCTCTGCTTTTCCCTCATCCCCACCGGCCAAGGCGAGTTCATCAAGGCCTCGCACTAATTCTTATCTTGTTTGAAAGGGGCAAAAGTGACTCCACAGTTTCATCTGAGACAATTTACACCCCGCCACTGGCCACAGCTCCCACAGCTCCCTGTCTGTTGTGCCATCGAATCCATTAATCGGAAGTTTCTCCAGGGGAAACTTGATTGCTGCTCCATGGGAGAGGAGCACAGGCAATACATCTCCATTCGAGGCCGTGGCCCGCCCGGCTCCCCCTAATCCTGTTACCTAAGGAGCTAATTCTCTAATGCACACACTGTACAGAGGACATCCTCTTTCCTCCCTAACCCAATTGGACAGTCCCAGAGGAGTCCAGGAGCTCAACGCAGTAATGAACGCTTGGGGCCCATGGGACAGACGCGGCCTCTGGATGGGTCCTGACACACGCTGGCCCCCTCCCCAGTGTGGAGAGCCCACCGTCCAGAGGACCACGGCGGGGAGGGGTGGGCCACCCTCGGACCACCTGAGCTCATGGCTCAGTCACCTCCTGCTGCTGCAGCCCCACGCTTCTCTTCCTCTCCTGCTTTCCTCCTCCGTCTCCTCTCTCTGTGTTCTCGCCTTCCTCCCTGCCTTTTCCTGCTGTCTTCCTTCCCCTCCTCAGGGTCCCGCTCATCTATCCTTCTTGTCTCATCTTCCTCTTCTTGCTCCGTTTACTTTTTACTTCCCTCCCTTCTTCTCCACATCCCCTGACCTCTATAATATCATTTTACCTGCTGTTTCTTCTGGCCCTCTCCCTTCCTGCTGTGCTGGTGCCCCTTTCGGAACAAGTGCAGATTCTGATGCGTCTTCCTGTTCTGTCTACAAATGGCTTGGCCCTTGGAAGGAATGGGCCCCAGGCCACGCGGGCCTAGACTCAGACCAAAGGGGACTCATGGATAAATGAGGGGTCTTCAAAGAATTCTTGGGAGGATTTGTATTATCCCCTAATTCAATTTTTCACTGAACTTTTTGAAAGACCCTCATACACGCAGACCCCAAAGAGTACAAAGGGGAGCATCGGGGTATAGTGGCTAGTGTGTGTGTGTCGGGGGGGAGCAGTTAGGTGTCTGATTGTTCTTTAATGATAAAATGACTATAATGATAATTCCAAGTGGGTTTGTTACTGCTAAAGTCCAAACCCTGGCTTGTGGCCATATGAAGGGACCCCATCAATGAAAGGTATAATGTTATACGCAGATCTCATAATGCACATAAATAAGAACTGAAAAAGTGTGGTTTTTAGGAACTTAATTACAATTAGAAAATTCTTCCTTTCTACAGTGTTCCCAGCCTATTCTGCACTTAGATTCAGCTGGAAAAGGGATTAAAATAAATGAAAATGTTTTGCTGTTGAAGCTTGCTGTGACTGATATGGGTGCATCTTGTCTTCAACACAACTGGGGTAGAAAAGTCCACGTTTTCTCAAATGGTGAGTTGGGATGGGGCTCCTTCAAATAGAAATTCACAGCAGTTCTTTTCTCAGGTAACTTCAGGACACACAGTTGAGTACCTGAAGGGTAGATTCTTGTCTATTTAACTTATAAAGAGAGAAGAAACACTTTTTTCAGGAAAGCCATATTTAAAAGGAAGGTATTGAAAAGGCTTATGAAATGATATTAAGTACAAAAAAAGAGACGGATACAAAATTGTATGTAAGATATACATATTCATTGTATATATATATATTATGAAAGGAAATTACAGAAGAATAAACACCAAATATTCATAGTGGCTGTCCCTGGGTAGTAAGCTTATGGATGATTTTAATTTTTCTTCATATTTTCCTACAATGAGCATGTTTTGCTATTGTCTTTACTACACATATTTACTGTGTATAGTAAAATTGTATAAAAATAAATATATGTAGTAAAAATATGTTTTTCTCTAGATATGTATATTTTACTATTTTTAAATATATATTTTATTATTTTAAGTACAACTATTTAGATGAGGACAAAAGGGCAGACCTGGGGTGGCACTAGGTTTTCTTCTTCTGTCTGCAGAGGTGTTTGCTCAGTCACCTGCTTGGCTAAGGGAACCATATCACCCTGCAGAGTGAGAGAATGGCTCCTGCTCCTNATATAGTATTCTTGGCTGGCAGGTTTTTTTCTATCAGTATTTTGAATATATCATCCCATTTTCTTTTGGCCTGTAGAGTTTCTGTTGAGAAGTCTGCTGTTAGTCTGACAGGGGCTCCCTCACAGGGGACTCGATGCTTATAGGTGACTTGTGCTTCTTTCAAGATTCTCTCTTTGTCTTTGAGCTTTGCCAGTTTGACTATAATGTGTCTTGGAGAGGATCTTTTTGGATTGAATCTGTTTGGGGATCTTTGAGCCTCCTGGATCTGAAGGTCCATGTCTCTCCCTAACCTGGGAAGTTTTCTGTTATTATTTTGTTGAATAGGTTTTCAATGCCTTTTCCTTTCTCCTCCCCTTCTGGAACACCCATGATTCAAATGTTTGTGTGCTGAAGGTTGTCTGCTAGCTCTCTTAGATTTTCTTCATTTTTAAAAACTCTTTCTCCCCCCCCCTTTTTTTTTTTTGGTCTGCCTGGGTTATTTCAAAGGACCATCTTTAAGGTCAGAAATTCTTTCTTCTGCTTGCTCTAGGCTGCTGCTTAAGCTCTCAGT